>NW_023596420.1:44692546-44708474 GCF_011947565.3 Pollicipes pollicipes | reverse complement strand
ACGAGAGCATGTTATTGCTCATAATCATCGTAAATCGATATTTTAGAACGAATATGTGTTTTGTTTTTTGGAGTTCAATTATGGGAATCCATTCTAAGCCGAAAGCAGTTCGCATTTGTGCCTACACTCCTGATTTTATGTCATGAATGTAAGTTCACAAGGTACACTACCTGGAGAAATAGTGTTGTCAAATTGGTCACCGGTTCATTAGACCTTAAAACGAACTGTTTCCTGGCAGTACGACTGCTTGCAGGCCGTATGCTAAGATAGTTTGCAGCGTGACCTGCCGAACTGACCAAGGCCACCTGTTGCTGTCGCTTTGATAGTGCTGAAATGACATATCTTACTGGGATCACAGGTAACTACGTCAACTGGTTTTCACCAAAATCTTGGACCAAGGCGAAAATTTTTCGCGTGATCCATTGAATTGTGGTGGATCCGCTCACCTCTTTAAAAGCTGTTCTTCAGGCATTAAAAACACCTGTGTCCACTGTTGACGTCAGAGGCTCGCAAGGAAGGGCGCTGTGCCGCGGACAGCTCACAGCTTCTCGCTGTTTGGGGTGGTCGCTGACATCGACGCGTGTCGCAGGGCTGGCAGCGGACGTGGGCACGCTGCAGCGGCTGCCGAAGGTGATTGGCAGCCGGAGTCTGGTGAACGAGCTGTGCCTGACGGCGCGCCGGCTCGGCTCGCAGGAGGCGCTCCAGTGCGGCCTCGTCAGCCGCGTGCTCAGCGACAGACACAGGTGCGCCGGGACCCTGAGGGCTCTCGCCTGGTGGGGACGGGTGGGGTGAACCGGCACAAGGGACCAGAGGACACTGTGGGTGTACCGGCACAAAGGGACAGGGGGGGGGGGGGGGGGGGGGGGGGCTGGGATCAGTGACAATGGTTGTCCCATGTCGCATCACTAATGCTTATTGGGCGTTATGGACGTATCCCGTGGTTATAACGTTTATGAACGTTCCCCCCATTGACGTTTATGGATATAACTGAAACTATCCGGTATCCTGAAGGCTCCTCCAAAGAAAAAACCCAATCCTTAATCCAAACATCCGTTTGTGGCGTCCCAGCTCGATCGCCTGTCTCGCGTGCAGAAGCTGCAACAGTTTGATGGTGCGGGTTTAATGACCAGTTGACGTTATGGATATATATGAACATGTCCTGTATCCTGAAGGCTCCTCCAAAGAAAACCCACATCCCTAATCCCAGACATCCGTTGTGGCGTCCCAGTTCGATCGCCTGTCCCCGCGTGCAGAAGCCACAACAATTGGATGGTGCGGGGTTAGTAACCAGTGACACGGCCCGGCGTCCCCGGTCCAGTGACGATTTCCGTTGGCCTGACCCGTACCCAGTAACAGGCACTGTTAAGCGGCTGTTCCGTACCCGAGAGCGAGTCCCGTCAGTGCTCCTACCTGGATGCCAGGGATAGTTGGCGCCTTGCATTGCTCATCTTATCAAAATGAATAAAAACACTTATATAAAGTGGCGATGACATTTCCATTATACTGTTAGGTGATAATGAACAACAGGGAGACAAAAAGAAAACTAAATAGATATTTACCTCTGGAGGTCATGAACCAGTGACAAGGGCTGCATAATGCTCGAAACACAAAATAAAGTGATTTGATGGGCATTATATCACTTCGTAGTCAAAGCGCCGGAAAAGTCCCATTGCTATTACTGCTTGTGTTAAAAAGTGCCTCTTCTCCGCAGAGACAACCGCGATGTATACACCGAAAAAGAATCACATCTTCGCATCACTTGAAAATGAAATGTCGGATACAGCCATCGAGTGTGCGCGATGGAATTATTTTTTAGTGAAATTTTGTAGAAATGTATCGCAGTGTGGGTTCGTAGTATGTAAAAATACGGAACCCGCCGGGAACGTACCGCTTTTCCCAATCGCAATCCATCAGAATTGTGCTGCAGTGGGCGCATTTAGTACCCTGTGTCCAGGCTGGAACCCACGTATCATTCACTACAAGCCGTAAAAATGAATCCAAGTAAACAACACGGTCTGTTGTTTGGCGTGTCCGTTGTAGCATTGTAGCCGCCGCCATCCGATTGCTCGGTGTGTTCATGATTATTTCGCAATATTGTCCTTTCCAATTTTTTGGCTAATTTCCTCATCATTGAGTCCTCCCCTCCCCCCCCCCCCCCCCCTCCCCCGCCGCTCTACTGTACATCAACGCGACTGCTCTCCCCAGTGTCCCCAATTAGTTTCCTGTTACTTTCTGTCCTTCGTCTCGCGCTGGCCACAGCTGTGCATCGCATCTTCGCTGCGTTGCTCCACTCCAGTCCCTTCCCCGCTTGTGACAGCCACACAGCCCTGTTGTCATGGTAACCGGCATCGCCTGCTCCTCCGCCTGTCCTGCAGTCTACTGGCGGCGGCGATCAGCCTGGCAGCCACCATCGCGCAGAAGTCGCCGGTGGCGGTGCAGTCGACCAAGCAGAACCTGATCTTCTCGCGCGACCACACGGTGCAGGAGGGCCTCGACCACATGGTGGCCTGGAACGCGGCCATGCTGCAGTCGGAGGACATCATGAAGGCGGCCACCGCCTCCATGGACCGCAAGGCTCCCCCGGCCGATTTCGCTAAGCTGTAGCGATGCGGCGTTGTCGCATTGGTGGCGTGGAATGTTGGCGTAACGGCATGGCGTACAACTCAAATCCCCTCACACGTAATTTTGCTGCGCTTAGCGTAGTTGTTTTCCATGAGGCCGGCCTGTCCCACGTGGCTCCGTGTGAGATAGCAGGGGTGTGAGTGCGGTCGGCTGAATGGACGCGACCGTCCCGCTCGGGTCTCTGCTGAGGCGAGAGCCGCCGTCGGTCCGCCGGGGGGTGACTGACGCGGCCTCGGTGGCTCGCTCGCTCGCGCATGCCCCGCGCGCCGGTCGTGGTCGAGCTCCGAGGAGGCGGACCGAACCTCGGCGTGGGGTTGGGGCCGGACCGCAGCGTTTGGGGACGCTTGGGGACGCTTGGGAGTGTGGTTGGAAAACGATAGGTAACGCTAGGTGCTGAGTGGTTATCGATCTGTGTTACCGGAATGTGATGCTCGTTGCCGCTGTTTGTGTGTGCGGATGACGGAGGGAGATGATAGCCATATCTGATGCCGTGCACTACCGTTGCCGTAACACAATGTTTTCACGGGAATCTTCCTGATACGTGAATTCAGGTCTGTGATTGTGGTCCGATTCCGCCACTATTGGGATTCAGATTAGCACTCAGTCGTGCAACCACCGATTCCATTGCGGAAAACGCATATGTATTGGGCCGTTGCCACATGTTTGCGTGATCATAACAAACTTGGCGTCCGCTGCGGACGTACAGCGTCTAAGATAGCCAGCAATAATGCTTGTATGGTTTGCTGACTCGGGAAATACAGATCAGAGACTCAGGAATACAGTCCTTACTTGTGTTGCGGGCTTCACGGCTCCGTCCTGGGTTACCATTTAATGCTCTCGGCATGTCGGCAGCTTCGTCTTTTCAGACATACAGCTAGCTCTCTGTTCAGATGTTTGTGGATGACGGTTATCACCATCTGCCATCATCAGAGGCCTGTGGATTTTTGGAAGGCGTCGTCAGTCCAAAGGCTTATGTTGTGCTTGGTACGTGTTTTAAAGCGTGATGCCTGTTCTTTAACGTCACATGGACAGGCTGTCGGACGATTGCAGCTGGATAGTGACCCGTCAGTTTGCTGTCGCTCCTATATTGCCGTGGGCTGAATTGCCTGACAAACGTTAGCTGAGATACCCGTGAAAGTGCACGCTGCTATCTGGATTAGTATGTTGCGGCGCAGCATACCAGGCGGGGGGGGGGGGGGGGGGGGCAGTGTGCTGTCGCCGACGGCTTTTTGGGAGGCGGCGCCTCGCCGTCACGTAACGCGCTTGGCGGTAGCCGGACCAGGCCTTTCCTAGGGGTGGCCGGAGCCGGTAGCCGTCGCGCCGCCGGCGTGGCCGAGGTGGCCGCCACCGCCTCGGGCCACGCGCCGACGGTATTGCCGCGACGGCTGAGCTGGTGATCAGACCTGGACCGGACCGTCTCATGCCGCTTTAGAATGATGCCGTCCCAGCGAGTACATGCGCCGTCAACTGGTCGAAGGGCTTTGCAAAGGTCAGGCTCTGCGCTGTGCGCGATGCCGGCGGCGCCGAGCGGGTCGCCGAAGTGCCGGCCCATCGGGACGACTGGTCGGCGTCTTGGCCCAGTAGGGGTGCGAGCCGACGCTGGGGCACGGCACGCTCGGGATGCGCCGCGAGTCCTCGCGCTCGCCTGCCGGACGGAGGCGGCGGGCGCCGGGACCGGCTTGCGGCGGGTTGAGGCTGGGCTGACGGCGGTCACCGCGTCCGGGGGACGAAGGCACGGACGGCGTATAACGGAGCTATCATTGCGCACCAGCAGGGCGTAGGTGTATGTCGTCCATACGGTAAGAAATGCGGATGCACATGGATATGCGCCACTTTGGCAATTTGTGACAGGAAACGTGCTGTTCCTAGTGATCCGTTCGCTTCAGTCACTGATTCGAGCAGTGGCATGCGGATTACGAGATTACGGCGGCGTTAGTTGATAAATCGCACCAGCGCTGTTATGCACGTCTTATTTAATGTCTTAGCTGAACGAAAGCGCCATAACATGCAAAACTAAGACCAAGGTGATTGGCAGCCGGAGTCTGGTGAACGAGCTGTGCCTGACGGCGCGCCGGCTCGGCTCGCAGGAGGCACTCCAGTGCGGCCTCGTCAGCCGCGTGCTCAGCGACAGACAGGTGCGCCGGGGCTAGTGGCCCGCTGATGGGGACGGGTGGGTGTACCGGGATCAGAGACACGGGACGGGTGGGTGCACCGGAGCCAGAGACGGGAACGGGTGGGTATACTATTATCAGTGATGTGGACGGATTGGTATACTATACTCAGTGATGGCGACCGGTGGGTATACTATACTCAGTGATGGGGACGGGTGGATATACCATTATCAGCATTGGGGACGTGGCGGGTATACTGTACTCGGTGATGGGGACCGGGGTGTATACTATACTCAGTGGCAGGGACGGATGGGTGGGTGATGTAGTGATGATGCGGATGGGAGCCTCAGTGATTGGGATGGTTTGGTACTGCGGACGTAGCGACGGACGGATGGGTGATCCAGGCCCCGCTACTGAGCACATGCCCGCATGAATCCCACCGCTGTGCCCTGTGCTCTGGCGACAACCCACATCTCTAATCCGGAGATCCGTTCTGACGCCATCGCCCGATCTCTGTCCCGCGTGCAGAAGCCACAACAATTGGATGGTGCGGGGTTAGTAACCAGTGACACGGCCCGGCGTCCCCGGTCCAGTGACGATTCTGTTGGCCTCCCCGCACCCAGTGACGGGTGCTGCAGGTGGCTGGCCCGTACCCGAAGACCGAATCCCGGCAGTGCTGCCACCCTTGTTGCAGAAACAGGTGACGCCTCGCAGCATGTTTATTTGACGAGGCCCGGTATACTCTCGGTTATCATAGGGCGCACCGCCTGCCAGCTGGGCCTGTTCCAATGCTAACCAGCGCGAAGGCTGCCGGTTGCGGTCGTCCTTGGCAGGCCCGTGGCCATGAGGGTGTCAACGATCCGTTCTGCATGCCGGATGGTGCACCGGAGTGGGCGAACCTGGCTTTCATGCGAGCGAGCTGGTGGCGGCCATAGGGTTTGATAAGATTTAGTGGTCTGGTCTATCCGTAACATCTGGAGGCGAGAGCTATACTGCATAAACAAAACAGAAGGTGACAATCTCAGCTATTCGTGAGCGTTTGTGGTGCCAGAAATTCAGAGCAGGTGTTAAGCATGAAGCTTCTTTAATGTCCTGACCGCAGCGAAATAGAGGAAATATGCAGCCACAACTAAGAGGGTGCCAAAGGCACCGTATACTTGGCTTTCGACGACCGCGTGATTTCGTGGATTGGGAACTAAACAATACACGCTTACCGGAGTTACCCGAGTTTTCTGCGGCCTCTATTTGTTATGGAGTGGTGTTTCTAAGGCTAAGGGAGTTCCTAATTCTTCTTATGTAAAAATAGATG
This sequence comes from Pollicipes pollicipes, assembly GCF_011947565.3. Taxonomy (NCBI): domain Eukaryota; kingdom Metazoa; phylum Arthropoda; class Thecostraca; order Pollicipedomorpha; family Pollicipedidae; genus Pollicipes; species Pollicipes pollicipes. The sequence goes on along the minus strand of NW_023596420.1, from coordinate 44,702,432 downwards.
ATTTACATGTTAAAATCTTGCCGCATTTTGAAATTTAAATCGTAACGCTGTTCAGTGTTAAAAACAATAGTCGCTCCGCACTATATGGAGAGGTACTGATGGACAGGCAGAATGTTTAAAGATATAGGATGGTCCCATATCAACGATCCATGTAAATAAGATAGTGGGCATTTTGAGATCAAGTCAAGTGATTGGAGGTTGCGTTATGTTCCAAACACAAATCGAAGCACTGATGGCTAGAAACTTCACTTTTTCTTTGCAGGCTTTTGTGGTGTATGGCAGTTTGTTTAGGGAGCCTACGTGCCAGGCAAGTGGCAGTTGCAGCGTAGAGAGTTGGCCCTTGATGAGGTGGCGCAGTGGCGGGGGCGCGACGCGTTCGGACGCCTCGGGACGTTATATTATTGTTTTGTTGTTATTACCGAAGTATTGGGAAAATACTCACTGTAACACCTGACTTAGTGTTTGGCCGGGCTGTGAGAGTGGACGATACTACAGCTTTACAATGCATGCCGCGAAAAAAGAGCCACGTTCTGTAACCACCTCCGAAAATGATGTCGGGTCCGACAATTGAATGTGTGCAATACAGTGATTTTTATGGCATGTCTTAACCGGCGGCGAGTATTCAAACCACAATCTGACTGCATCTAAGTGTCTTAAATAGCATTGCAAATATGAAACCAATAACAACATGAATTCGTTCTGAATTTCATCCATAAGTGTTGTGTCGGAATGGCGCATTGAGCGCCAGGCGTCAAGACAGGAGGCGATACATTCCACTACTTACCGGAATAGATGTAGCGCCGTAACACCGTTACACTATAATACGATTGTTCGTGCGTTTTCATCCATGATCCGCATTTATTGCAGCCCCCAACTACTTGGTTGATTTACTCATTGCCGCAATATTCTCCCGCTAACAATAATGATGACTCTAACTCCCCGAGGCTTTCAGTTGGTTTCCTGTTGCCTTGTGTCCTTCGCCACCGTCCACCACAGCTATGCATCGCTTCTTCGCCGTGCTGCCTTGCCCAGTCCCTTCACCACCTGTGACGGCCACGCAGGTCCTGCACTTACGGATTCCATGGCCGCAGCACTTACAAATTTCATCGCGCAGCACTTACAGATTCCATCGCTGCAGCATTTCCGATTTCATTGCCGAAAAAGGGCGAGTTTTTATTGCAGCTATATGAGTGGCTAGCAATAATAATAAGCTAAGCATCAGTTACTAGCGTGCGGCGTGGTAACATAGCCAATAATCTGTGTATGACTCGTGACTTCGGGGAAACACAGATCAGAGATGCTGTTTACATTGTGAAGCCCGCCGGTTCGTGCCGGGCAGCGTTCCAATGTTTTCTTCAGCCCTGCAACTCCGTCTCTTTCAGGCCTACAGCTACCTAACTGTTTGAATGCTTATAGGCAGCGGACACCATCTTGCCACTGCGATCAGATGCCTGTTCATTTTTGGAGTGCACCGTCAGTCAAAGCTCTATGTTTGTGCTTCGTACGTATTATCTGATAACTACTAAAGCGTAGAAATTGAAGGTATTTTGCAAAGGCACGACACAGCTGGATTAGGACCCTGAGTTTTCTGTCGTTGTTCCTTTGTTGCTGCTGGTTCGCATCAAACAACAGCTGAGAAAGCCATGGCGTGCTCGCATCGGCCCTGCATATTTGTTGCGGCGCAGCATACCATGCCGGCGACAGCGTGCTGTCGCTGCCGGCTATTTGCGAGCCGGCGCCGCGCCGTGACGTAACACGCTGGCAGCGAGTGGGCCGGGTTTTCCCTGGGGGTGGCTGGGTCTGCGGCTGGCAATGCCGCCGACAGGACCTCGGGTCACGCAACGACGGCCATCGCCCGCGGCGGCTCGGGCTGGTGGTCAGACCGGACCGGACTGCCATCACCACGCGGATGAGGGATAGCTTTGGAGTAACGTTGATACTCACGGCAAGTGAGTAAACTGGCTGAAGGGCTTTGTGAGGATACTTATTTCAAATGCTCGTATTGGGTGCTCTCCAAGTCAGCTTGCGCTGCTGTTTGCCGAAATTTAAACATGAGTGTCATTCACTGTCCCTCGGGTTAGGAACAGATAGGGAAGGCGGGGCTTGACTCCCTTCCCCACGCCCCATTTCCAACGGGAGTATTGACCCCATGGCGATACCTGGAAAGGATCTTTCAAAACTGTAATTCACCCTGCGCAAACTTCCTGAGACGCTTTCTGCGCATATGCCCTGTTCGTGATGGTCACGGATAAGCTTGTCTGCATGAACGACATTTGTAGGCCACAGCGTTTGTAGGCCACAGTAGGCTGTTTTCATAGGTACCAATGTCCTTAACTTTCGCCGTCATCACACGCGGCATTTGCTGCGTGCCCGTTCATCAAACGAAACGGTCTCGCCACTGGGTGTATTCAGCCAAAGCCGACAAAACTGACGCGGCCGACGCCTGAGTGGCGCCTCCCTCGCCGTTGGCCCCCCGCCGTTGTGTACCGCCCCGCCGCCCGCCCACCGCGCCCGCTGCGCCACCTTTAGGGGTACAGGCCGAAGCGCGCGCCGCTGGTCGTCGATCTCCTTCTGACGGGCGTCGGCGGTTGGCGCGCGCCATGAGTCGCGCAGGTCGTCAAACTCGGCGCTGTGTGCGATTGCCGGCGGCGCCCGAGCGGGTCGCCGAAGCGCGGGTCCATCAGGTCGCGCCGGGTCGGCGTCTCGGCCCAGTACGGGTGCGAGCCGACGCTGGGGCACGGCACGCTCGGGATGCGCCGCGAGTCCTCGCGCTCGCCTGCCGGACAGGGGGCGGGGGCGCCGGGTCACAAGCTAGCGATGCGGCGGGAGTCCTGGCCGTCAGCCGGAGCCCGTGGCGGGAGCCCTGGCCGTCAGCCGGAGCCCACGGAGAAACGCCCTGGCCGTCAGCCGGAGCCCGCGGCAGGGAGTCCTGGCCGTCAGCCGGAGCCCGTGGGCGGGAGCCCCTGGGCCGTCAGCCGGAGCCCGTGGCGGGAGCCTGGCCGTCAGCCGGAGCCCGCGGAGAAAGCCCGGGCCGTCAGCCGGAGCCCGCGGAGGGATCCCTGGCCGTCCGCCGGAGCCCGCGGCGGGAGCCCCGGCCGTCCGCCGGAGCCCGCGGCGAGATCCCCGGCCGTCCGCCGGAGCCCGCGGCGGGATCCCTGGCCGTCCGCCGGAGCCCGCGGCGGGAGACCCTGGCCCTCAGCCGGAGCCCGCGGCGGGGATCCCCAGCCGTCCGCCGGAGCCCGGCTGGCGGCCAGAACGTCGACTTCACGTGGCAGGCTGCATGGACGCAGTGACAGGGGACAGGCGGTTTGCATAGTCAGGCGCTATCATCACACACCAGCGCGGCGTGGGTTGTGTGCTGCACACGACGCAGGATATGTAAATGGTCACGAATGCACAGCACGTGGACGATATGTGACAGCAGGCGTGACACTCTTAAATGTTCAGCTGGCTTCAATCACTGACTCCAGAAAAGTGGTCATGACGGTTACGAGATTAAAGTGCCGTTAGTAGCGCTGTTATGTATCGAGCTCAGTTGCGCTTCATTTCAGCAGGCAGTTAAGAGTGTTTTTTACTTTACGCTCCCAGTGTCGGTTAGATTAGTCCTACCCTGCGCAGAGTGATGTCATATATTAGTTAGTGGTCCTCCGTTGGCTGGGCTCCAGAGGTGGCCGGCGCCTTCGGAAGTCGTGCCATTCCACCTTCCGCTTGGCAAATAGTCTTCCAAGGAGTTTTTTCAAGATCGTTATCTTCTGGTGCGTGGAATTTGCATCGTTAATGCCATAAGTATAGTCGTGCTATGCATTATACCCATCTTCATGCCAAATTGCTGAGTGGGAGATAAGCAACTGATAAATTACATCCGACACGTTTTTAAATACGAGGCACTTTGTCTCATAAGACTTAATTGATTTCAGACGGGCATAACCCTTGACATTCGAGGCCATCGATTACGAATCTGTTATAATGATTAGGGTTTCACGCCTCGCAGAGTTCCAGGGTCGCTTCGAGACGGGATGCCTTTATTGGGGTACCATGTGGCATGCGGTGGTGGTGTGGCCGGGACCCGAAGCGGGTGCCGACGGGTCCAGAGACGAGCATCTTAACCAAGACACCACCACTGCTCCCTACTCGTCTGCTGCGGCCTCCGGCAAAGGCCGTCATTCAGATTCGAAACCCACTGGCATATATTGGGGAATACCCTTGTATTCGCTCCCAACATCCGTGTATTCGTCTTCCGTAGCAGGGTTCCTCCGCGGCGCAGCTCGTCACCAGCGATCCTGAAGTCCCAACATCGTCAAGGCGTTACCGTCTCCAGACATCGCCCAGCACTGCCCCGGCTCTTTTGATCGGATGTCAGTGCATCTGCCGCCACAAGACGGCACACGAAACTAGCTCAGCCGCGCCAGCGCGCCACCGCCGTCGACCCGTCCCTTCTCGCGGCGCGTCACGCGGGGTGACGTCACGTCAGCGGAGTGACGTCACGCCGGCTGTAACGGGCGGGCGGGGTCGCCGCCGCCCCCAGGCGGGCCGCCGCTGACCGGCCCGCCAGCGGCGCCCCGCCGCCGTCCGCGCCGCCGCCGCCGCTCTAGAAGCGCGCCGCGCGCCTTGTCGGCCGTCGGCCCGGAGGTCGCGGTGGCGCCTGCGCGCGCGGTCGATGATGCCACGCACGTCATCGTAGGCCGGCGCCATGGGCAGGTTCACGTCGTCCAGCGGGTCGGGCGCAGTGAAGAACGGGTCGCTGAGGGGGTCCTTGGCGGCGGCGGCCGGCCCAGCGGCGCGCGGCGGCGTGCGGACCGGCAAGCGGCGCCGCTGGTATCACCGGCTCGCTGCGTGTCGGGGTCGTATCGCCGTGATCACCTGAGGTCAGAGGCGACCGTCAAGGCCGGATCAGCCGCCGTCGGGGATCGGTAGGGGGGGGGGGGGGCAAACACCTGTGCAAACCTGCGAGAGGTAGGACACCTTTCCGATATGCTTTTTAAGATTGGTAGGAAAATAGCTGATTGCTTGACCTCGATGAATTTAACCACAGCTTAACCAGATCAAGCAAAGATAGTATGTAGCTGACGGTCGAAACTTTCAGCATAGCGCTCCAGCACTGCGAGCTGCTTGCAAAAGCTTTGTACAGCCGTGAGGATGGTGTTTTAAAAAAACGGGCTATGCTGAGCTCTAGTCATTGGTGTTCGTTCCATTGTGTCCACCGCCAGACGGGAGATTGGTCAACACGCGTCTGGTGGCCGGCTAGATACCCTTGGCTCGGATGGGGGGCCAATTTGATCCCGCTGAGATCTTGGGAACTAAGAAAGCTAGAGAATACCAAGTTTACAGTGTCTTGACCTGTACCGTGAACTTATTAGGTCAAAGTAAGAGGTTCCTAGGTCATGACCTTTGGGTCAATTAAAGGTCAAACAATGTCAAATTCCAGGTTGGTCTCCAAAGTGCCCCCAGAACCTAGATAACTGTTTCTAAGCAAAAGGTTGCTTGTTCATTTCAGGTCAGTGACCTCGTTTACCTATTAAAGATCATAATGACCAAAATCATACAACACTGCTCTGATTCATGCACCTGAATAAACGACAAAGATTATGCTAGGCAGTATGTTTCTAAAAACAAAATGTTCACCAAGATAATTTTAGGTCAATGACTTATTCTGATCTCTAAGAAGTCCATTGGAGATGCATAATGCGGCTTCTGCTTTCAATAATTTGAAATGAGCACCAGAAACTATCCTAAACAGCAGGGCTTAGAGTAATAAAACAGGTTGGTTTTGATCTTGGCCTGACGCTCATACCTGATCTTAGATAAACTTAATTTGCTCCTTCAATATTTGTGTAGCCTAAGAAAGTATCTCAGAGACGTATGGCTTCGTCTAACACCCCGTGGTTGCATCAGAGTAAACGATTACCCAGAAATTGACCTCGCTGAAACCATGGCCTGACTTTGACTTGTCATAGGTCAGCAACCTTACAAAGTACATCTAAATTGTTGATACCAAACGATCCGCTATTCAATTGTCTCTAGCTATGCAGCATTTGGCGGAGCTTCGGAAAACATTTTGGAAAAACCTCGGCGGTCAATTTGACACCCACCCGAGCGCGTGTTAACTGGTAAAATGACACCCACCCGAGCGCGTGTTAACTGGTAAAATGAGAGCTTGACGTTTTGTTGAAACATGGGTACCAATCTGGTGGCCTTAGTTCTGCACTTCAAGTCGGTGTTTTTGCTGTTAAAGAAGCAAATGTTGGTGAAGCCTGTGGACTAACCGTGAAAAGCTGTATGAACCCTTCGAATGTTCGAATATTGCTCAAAAATCCCTTGATAAGCAATGTTTTATCTTTATAAACATGGAACGGATGAGCGCAAAATCAAGAGTGAATGTCCCATGCATTTCTGGACGTTTTTGTCCCATCAGCCATAAGAGACTCTTTCTGCAGTTGTGAGATGGCAGCCACTTAGCCGTGGTGGTCCCACTGTTCACTTTTTACGCCGCATCTGATGAAAAATAGCACATCACGAACAACTAAACGCATGTCCCCATATTGGCCATTTACTGGCGAGATGCTGTTTGGAAAGGATGCATGTCGTTTAATATCTACTGGGTGGAACTAAACCTCAGCCGTCATCATTCCCTCAAGGCGTCGAAAATAAAACTGGAATATCTGTGGTAAAAACTGGACAAAGACAATTTTTGTTTGATGTCTGTCGTGCCTATGGTTTGCAGACGGAAGTGCGCAGGCTTCTCTACATGGCACGGTGTTCCATCCAAGCACAGCCGCCGGCTGGGGAGAAGGAAGCAGCGGGGCAGCTTGCCTCTTAACTAAAAATGCAGCTCAACCGTGCGTGGTGTGGATCTCTTTCTAACGCACTACAGCACAGCTGAGTTTTTGGCATCCATACGCTTTTACATCTTCACATACGTCGTGGAACATGCGGCACAACTTCTCCGCTAGAAGGATTCGAGCATCTACACCGAGGCCCTGACCCGAGCATCTTGACCTCAGGGTTGTTACTCACCTCGCCGTCACGCACGGCAAGGCCTCTTTACCACAGGCCTCTTTCGTTCTGGGTAGCTTGACCTCCACGTCGATGCTTCCAATGCGTGCTGGGAGCGGGGACGCTGCTAACAGGTAGCTTCACTACTCTGCTCTCCATCGCGCTCCAGGGTCTAGCCGCTACTGGGTGTCTATTGCGTCGCTCCCTACACCACTCCGGAAGAAGCATGCGCGGCGCGGCGGCCGGCCCCACAGGCCGCTTACTGAGCTCCCGTCCAACCTACGGAGTCAGGTCAGTTGCCGGCCGTATACTGCGGCACGGCCGGCGCCATCCTCAGCTGATAGACGGGTCGCGTCTCCTTGACCGCCACCAGCGCCTGCTTGACCTCGACGCTACGCTTGCTGGTGGCCACCTCCGAGCTGTACTGACGGTCGACGCGGATCGAGTCGCTGACCAGAGGTGGAGTGGTGCCGCGCTGCGCCCGGGACTCGACTGCCGGCGCCGACACGGGTCATGTGCGCCGGGTAACCTCGGCCGAGTTCCATTGACCTGATCTGGGCTGACCTGGACAGACCGCGGGTGTCGGCGCCGACACGGGGTCAGAAGGGCTCCCACAGGCGACAAATTACTGGGTGCTGAGGGTATTTGGATGGATCTGGACACAAAACTGATTTGGTTGTATAGGACTCAGATATTTTAAATTCAGCTTATGGATACAACCGTGATGCGTCTGTCCGGACAAGCAATGCGCTTACGTGGTCGTTTGTCCGAAGGAATGCAAACTCCCTACAACGGCGGTGTTCTAACCGCTCCTAAATTTCGGATACGATAGGTCGTGCGAATTTTGTTAAATGTTGTTTGCAATAATCCGCCGGGCCCTGATTCATCTGGTTCCCGAAAATGCGTGCGACATTGTCTTGTATCAAAACCACAACGATCTGCTTCGACCGACGCTTCCCTTGAACTGAGCCTCTGACTGGTGGTGTTCGGCATGGTGCACTGTGGGGATGGCAAATGACCTACCGACCTTCAGAAAACAGACGAGGTTTCAAATCGCCCTGACCGACGCGTGAGACACAGCGTCGAGTGCTCACCGCTAAAGCACGTCGGTCCCGGCTGGCTGACTGTCACCTGGTCACAGGACAGGCTCTCCCACCTGTGGTGCACGTACTGGCACGTGTCTACATGACCGAAGCCGAGGCCGAGGGCGAAGGCTCCATGGACGCTGCGCTGGACCAGTCTCCACCCCTCACGTAAACGCGCTCGACCAACGCCCGAGCCCTGCGCGGCGGTCCGCGGTCTTGGCTGTCGACCGGTATCGGAGCCCCTACCTGTACCGATCGGAATGGACCGCGTGAGCGGTAGCGGTACGACGTCGGGGCCCCGTCGCGCCGGCTCCGGGCCTCTGCCAGCATTCCGCGCCGTTTTAGGTCGGCGACGTTGCCAGCCGCCGACCGTAGCCAAAAATACGGCCGCCGCCGCAGCTCCAGGCGGCCGGCCGCGGCCGGTGCCGGCTGGCAGGCCCCGACCTCCCCGGCCGACACGCAAAAAAAACCGCTCGGGGGTCGCCACGTCGCGCCGTCCACCGTCACTCCGGGATAGCACCCGGTCCCGCTGCCGGTGGACGCAGATGGCGCCACCTGCGGCCCTCCTCAGCGGCGGGTGTGGCCATCGCACGTGCCGGTGATGATCTGCCGCTGCTGTGACCGTGGTCGTTACAGAGGGGGAGGGCGACAGTTCCGGCCGTTCAGGGCCGGGACGGGTCCGCCCTGGCAGCGTGCCCGTCCCAACACCTGGGTGACGGGCGGTGACGTGCGGTGACGGTGGCGACTCCCGGCCCGTCGCCAAGACCCGGGCCATGTTCTGTCCCCCGCCCTCCCCCTCCCCCCGTCCCCCTTCGACTGGGCCGATGATGGCTGCTGCCGCTGGCGCTGCCGCTTGCGCCGCCGGCAGCGCCAGCCGCAGCATCAGCTGCGCAGGGTTATCAGCTGAGTGGTCGCGCGTTTGCAGCAGCGTTAGCGAGCGGGATGCTGTAAAGGCAGGCGAGCAGCACACATTCCCGGCGAGGCAGCGGAAGACGGCGTTACCATGGTTATGACCCTGTCGGGCGTCCCACAGCTGGGGAGCGCTGCTCTGGACGCAGGCGTACCTTTCAGGCCCTTCATGTATGAGCCAGAAGCCGGCATTGCGTTCCAGCGGCGGCCGATGGGTAGGGTCGAGTCCCGCTTCCAGTGCACCCATCGTCGGACACCTGGCCGCGTACGAGGTCACGTCAGCGGCCGCCTCGGTGGATCGGTGATGGGGACCAGCGGCGATGAATCCGGGTGGGGGGGGGGGGGGCAGATGGGCGTGGTTGAAACTGCTGGTGAAGGTTTGAGGAATGTTGTTTTCGCCTCTGCAAAATTTCAAAGGGTTCCGCAGTGGCCTTATAAAGTTCGAAACGAGCCCCTTTCAGGTGTACTCGAAGCGGGGCTCTAGTAGCGAGTTTGGGATACAATGCAATATCTTCAAACTGTTGATCAATGGCCCTGAATTATCAAGAAGATTTACGCGCAAAGTAAAGGTGCACCGAAATTGAAAATTGAAACCGAAAAGCATCAACATCTCTTCGAAGAATTTCACGCCTGATGATGCATCTGGGACCTGCTGAGTGAAACAAACTTCCAAATACTTTGAAGAGATCTCTCAACCGCGTAGTTAGTCAAGGGGTCTCAAGATGGCCAAAGGATCTTTGCGAATCGAAGGAATTTCGGCTGGCAATGCTCCCGACATGAAGAAAGACCCCGATATGCCCCTTAATGCGAAATGGGTCCCTTGATATACAAAGGGACCATAGCCAAGGGTATATATATATATATATATATATATATATAATATATATATATATGTGTGT
>NW_023596420.1:44656910-44692536 GCF_011947565.3 Pollicipes pollicipes | reverse complement strand
GCCATAGGGTTTGATAAGATTTAGTGGTCTGGTCTATCCGTAACATCTGGAGGCGAGAGCTATACTGCATAAACAAAACAGAAGGTGACAATCTCAGCTATTCGTGAGCGTTTGTGGTGCCAGAAATTCAGAGCAGGTGTTAAGCATGAAGCTTCTTTAATGTCTGACCGCAGCGAAATAGAGGAAATATGCAGCCACAACTAAGAGGGTGCCAAAGGCACCTATACTGGCTTTCGACGACCGCGTGATTTCGTGGATTGGGAACAAACAATACACGCTTACCGGAGTTACCCGAGTTTCTGCGGCCTCTATTTGTTATGGGAGGTGTTTCTAAGGCTAAGGGAGTTCCTAATTCTTCTTTATGTAAAAATAGATGATTTTACATGTTAAAATCTTGCCGCATTTTGAAATTTAATCGTAACGCTGTTCAGTGTTAAAAACAATAGTCGCTCCGCACTATATGGAGAGGTACTGATGGACAGGCAGAATGTTTAAAGATATAGGATGGTCCCATATCAACGATCCATATAAAAAAGATAGTGGGCATTTTGAGATCAAAGTCAAGTGATTGGAGGTTGCGTTATGTTCCAAACACAAATCGAAGCACTGATGGCTAGAAACTTCACTTTTTCTTTGCAGGCTTTTGTGGTGTATGGCAGTTGTTTAGGGAGCCTACGCGCCAGGCAAGTGGCAGTTGCACGAGAGAGTTGGCCTTGATGAGGTGGCGCATGGCGGGGGCGCGACGCGTTCGGACGCCTGGGACGTTATATTATTGTTTTGTTGTTATTACCGAAGTATTGGGAAAATACTCACTTTAACACCTGACTTAGTGTTTGGCCGGGCTGTGAGAGTGGACGATACTACAGCTTTACAATGCATGCCGCGAAAAAAGAGCCACGTTCTGTAACCACCTCCGAAAATGATGTCGGGTCCGACAATTGAATGTGTGCAATACAGTGATTTTTATGTCATGTCTTAACCGGCGGCGAGTATTCAAACCACATCTGACTGCATCTAAGTGTCTTAAATAGCATTGCAAATATGAAACCAATAACAACATGAATTCGTTCTGAATTTCATCCATAAGTGTTGTGTCGGAATGGCGCATTGAGCGCCAGGCGTCAAGACAGGAGGCGATACCTTCCACTACTTACCGGAATAGATGTAGCGCCGTAACGCCGTTACCACTATAATACGATTGTTCGTGCGTTTTCATCCATGATCCGCATTTATTGCAGCCCCCAACTACTTGGTTGATTTACTCATTGCCGCAATATTCTCCCGCTAACAATAATGATGACTCTAACTCCCCGAGGTTTTCAGTTGGTTTCCTGTTGCCTTGTGTCCTTCGCCACGCGTCCACCACAGCTATGCATCGCTTCTTCGCCGTGCTGACCTTGCCCAGTCCCTTCACCACCTGTGACGGCCACGCAGTCCTGCACTTACGGATTCCATCGTCGCAGCACTTGCCGATTCCATTACCGCAGCATTTCCGGTTCCATTGCGAAAAAGGGTGTGTTTTTGCTGCAGCTACATGAGTGGCTAACGATAATTAATAAGTTACGCATCAGTTACTAACGTGCGGCGTCGTGAGATAGCTAATAATATGTGTATGACTCGTTACCTCGGAGAAATGCAAGTCAGAGATGTTATTTACATTGTGAAACCACCCGTTTCGTGGGTGGGTAGCGTTCCAATGTTTTCTTCAGCGCTGCAGCCCCGTCTCTTTCAGGTCTACAGCTACCTTACTGTTTGAATGTTTGTAGGCAACGGACACCATCTTGCCACTGCGATCAGATGCCTGTTCATTTTAGAGCGCACCTTCAGTCAAAGCTTTTTGTTGTGCTTTGCACGCATTATTTAATAATTACTAAAGCGTAGGGCCTTGAAGGTATTCTGTAAAGAGACGCACAGCTGGATAAGGACCGTTTTAACCCGTCCGTTCGCTGCTGGTGAGGCCGCGGTCGCTTTAAGGGGCGCGTGTGGGCTGGGCGCGGCGTAGCAGCGGAGCTTCCGGCCGGGCTTGGGACGGTATGACGTGCCAGTGCGGTGCGGTGAGGCGCGTGTGGGCGGCCGGGTTATGGCTCCGCGCTGTGGAGGCGTGTGTGTGATGTTGCACCGGGCGTGGTCAGCTGGGTGGCGGCAGCCGTTTGCCGGAGCGCGCGCTCGATGGGTCACAACATGGCAGGCAGCCTGGCCCGCCCCCCGCCCCGGCTGCCCGCGCTAGGTAGTTCGGGGAGTGGCCGCCGAGCGGCGCTGCGCTGTGGTGGATCTCGGTTGTGAGGTGGCGCCCAGGCTGCGTCGCACGTGTTCAACTGCCGATTGCGGTCTGTTAGAAGCGCTCTGGTAGGCGCGCGGCATGCATTGTCATCGCGTGTGTGTTAGTCACACCCGAATTTCGCTTCCGCGCCGGAGGTTCCGTTCCTGCCTCGGCTCTCCCAGTCAGGGGTCCATCGGCGTCGGCAGTTAGTTGTGTGTCCTTGCAGCATTAGTTGCACAAAGCTGTCGGTGGCTACCGTCGTTCGAGCTCTCGATTCCCGCCGGTTAACGCTGTGACTTGGGGCCCTGCTGCGCTGAAGGTGGCCGCCGGTGGCCCCAACTCTCGCTCCCGCGAGCGGGAGGGGGGAGGGGCTCTCGGGACCGTTTTGTTCTGTTCAGTCTTTGCCACGGCTGTCTGAGCCACATGTGTCACGTTATGTATAAAAGTAAAAATATATTAGAGAAGCACCATGAGTCAGTTGAGTTAGCAAATTCAGTAGAGTTCACAAAGCGTGGCGGCGCCTGGATTCTTTGGACTCCTTCGTATCCATCGCTAAGGTTATGTTGATACGTGCCCTTAATCGATGTGAAGAGGTCTGTACAGGAAATCTGGAACATCGATGATTGACGGTTCCTTCCTTGCGCGTGAGAGATCAGGAAAGATGGAGGACGTCTACACGGAGCATGATTGAGAGGAAAACCAGGTGCGACACTTTCGGCTTGAAAATTTGTCACGCCACTTAAAGCATTGGGTACCATCAAAAGCTGCTTACACGGCATCGACCACACACCACTGCCTGCGCCATTTCCATCTTATTTGGGATTAACACGCATTAAAACTGTGATGATTAAAAACTGCTAATTCGGATTTTAGTGCGTTCAGCCCCCGCATTCGTCACGTATGCGCTATAAGCGTAATATGTTATGTACCGAGCTGGTGCAAATTCGCGTCTCGTCTCCATCGCCCATTCTGCTATTTTGATTCCTTTTTTGCTGCGGACATTAAAGCTCATTCTTTGCGGCTATGTGAAGATTCAGAGAATTGGTATGTTTCGTGGATACCATGTGCTACTGGGATGATGTATGGATAGATTGGAAAAGTAAACCACTCTACCGCGTCAATTCGAAATCGTAAACTTTAGCTTAATACTAAACCATCTGTGTATGATCGTCTATCGCTTCTCCTCCTTACCTTACCTTACCTTATAGTGATCAGGAATTATAAAATGCCACTAGGCCTGTCGGTCCCCGTCTCGCCAGGCTCCCGGTCCGGTAACCAAACAGTCCCAAATTATGGGTGCATTCAGTGTGGGATGTTATACATGATGTCAGCCTAGTGCATATCAAGCCTAGACTTGAACTGTTTAACTGAGGTTGGCGACACGACTGGGTGCGGAAGAGCGTTCCAGTCGTTGACAACCGCGTGCTTCTCGTTGTTTACCTGTTTGATTGATCGGCTGAAACGATGCTGGCTTATCTGGTATTTCAAGTCATATCTGGTATGTTTCACATCATGATGATGAATGATGATGTTACAGAGGATGCGGGTAGAAGCCCTGGCTACAGTGATGATTTTCAGCAAATGTGGTTTTATGTTATTTCTCTTCATGTTCACCCATGTTTAGCATTGCTCAGGGCCGGTCTGTAAAATTCAAGCCACTGCACTAAGATGCCTTTTGTGACAGTGGTGCACTACAGTCTACACTGAAACCTTCAAATTGTTTTTGTGTGAAAGAGTTTTGGAGGTAATCTTGCCTGAAATTGTCTTCTCACTGCCATACTTAATTGAGGCCTGGGTTGGGTTCATTATGCCCTGTTATTGGTGATGACTGTGTACAAAACTGAGAGATCTGATGTGCAGCATACATGGTCTGAAATGTCACCAGATGTCACTGTTATGCTATTTATGTTCAGAGTAACATGCATACTTTGCATTTTGGCACTAGGGCATCTTATCTCCTTTCCCTTATCCACCCTTGGTTTTATCTGTCACCCCTGAGCACATGGAAAGAAACACAGAAACCTTGGATGTCACTCATGCAAAATGTACCTGTTTTATAGCCGATGGGCTGATTTTGCCATGCTCATGTTGGTTGCATTTTTTAACTGCATCCAACAGCTGGCATCAGCTCTGCATGTATTTAACCTTAGCAGCCTGGGAGAGATATACCTGCACAAAGAGTTGGGGGGGGGGGGGGGGTAATTATGCCATTGACTAGCCTACAGGACACTTTGGCTATGTCCTGATTCCTGATTTAGTAGTCTTTCTTACATCATCCTGTCATTTACAGCAGCTCGGCAAAGCCTCCAGACAGTCAGGATGGCCAGCAGCCTGGCTGACTATGCCCAGTACAAGACACTGAATGTCACACAACCTGTGGAGTATGTGGTTCATGTGGAGATGAACCGGCCTGACAAGCTGAATGCTCTCAACACTGAAATGTGGAAGTAAGCAAGCTCAGGGGCTGCCTTGTATGCCTAATAGAGTGATATGGTGCTGCTAAACCCCAAAATAAGAAACATGTAAAAGTGTGCAGTCCACATGTTTTTATCTGGATCATCACAGCCCATTGCACCAATTCAGTCTGACCAGCACTGCTATGTCATGACATAATCCTCACCAAACACATGAACTGCCATAACGGAAGCCTGCTCACCCTGGCAGGGACCTGGGTGTGTGCTTCCAGCAGCTGCACGAGGACGCCGAGTGCCGGTCCGTGGTGCTGAGCGGCGCCGGCCGCCTCTTCAGCTCCGGGATTGACCTCAGCGACCTGATGGCCGTTGGCAGCGTGGCTATGGGCGACGGTGACGTGTCTAGGAAGGCTTTCAAGCTGCACCGCACCATCAAAAACTACCAGGACTGGTTCACTGATATTGAAAAGGTATGTGCCACGGCAGTCAGCCGGGCATACGTTTCGGAAATACAATGCTTCGCAGACGGCGCCATTGTGGATAACTCGGTGGCTTGCTCATTCCTAGAATGTACCTAAGATCTGATGTGTCATTCGATGGTGTCGGGGCTAATCTCCTAATGTGACATTTCCCTATTCTTTCAAAACCTGTGTTTCGTTCTGTGCCATCGTGAATTTCTGTCTGACTACTGCCCTTCTGTGTAGTGGGGTTCCCTGCCTGATCATGGCTTATCTCGCCTATCGGACAACTTTCGCGCCCCTCTTCTCCGTCGGACTGTGCGAGGGAACCCTGTCGCTGTAACAACTCACTCTAACTGCGGCTGATCCCCTCTGACCGTGAGTGTGTGCCCGTGACCGCCAGTGCCGTAAGCCGGTGATCGCCGCCGTGCACGGCGCGTGCGTGGGCGGCGGCGTCGACATGGTGACGGCGGCCGACGTCCGCCTCTGCTCCCAGGATGCGTTCTTCCAGGTCAAGGAGGTGGACATCGGTAAGTGTCGGTGCCGGAGCGGGCGCGGCGGCACGGGGAGCGCCGCCTGGCGTGATGCGGCGCACGGACGTGTATGCTGTGTTGAAGACTGGCAACGTTGATAGCTATTGGTACTGGCACGTGAAGAAACGTGAAAACATATGTGAAGCAGACTTGAAAACAGACTTGTAAACAGACGTGAAGGCACGTGACATCAGGGTGCATAGTTTTGATGGGGAGCGACGAGAGCATGTTATGGCTCATAATCATCGTAGAATCGATATTTTAGAACGAATATGTGTTTTGTTATTAGGAGTTCAATTATGGGAATCCATTCTAAGCCGAAAGCAGTTCGTATTTGTGCCTACACTCCTGCTATTATGCTAGGTCATGGAATGTAAGTTCACAAGGTACAGCTACCTGGAGAAATAGTGTTGTCAAATTGGTCACCGGTTCATTAGACCTTAAAACGAACTGTTTCCTGGCAGAAAATACGACTGCTTGCAGGCCGTATGCTAAGATAGTTGTGCAGCGTGACCTGCCGAACTGACCAAGGCCACCTGTTGCTGTCGCTTTGATAGTGCTGAAATGACATATCTTACGTGGGATCACCAGGTAACTACGTCAACTGGTTTTCACAAAATCTTGGACCAAGGCGAAAATTTTTCGCGTGATCCATTGAATTGTGGTGTGATCCGCTCACCTCTTTAAAAGCTGTTCTTCAGGCATTAAAAACACCGCTGTCTGTCCACTGTTGACGTCAGAGGCTCGCAAGGAAGGGCGCTGTGCCGCGGACAGCTCACAGCTTCTCGCTGTTTGGGGTGGTCGCTGACATCGACGCGTGTCGCAGGGCTGGCAGCGGACGTGGCACGCTGCAGCGGCTGCCGAAGGTGATTGGCAGCCGGAGTCTGGTGAACGAGCTGTGCCTGACGGCGCGCCGGCTCGGCTCGCAGGAGGCGCTCAGTGCGGCCTCGTCAGCCGCGTGCTCAGCGACAGACACAGGTGCGCCGGGACTGAGGGCTCGCTGGTGGGGACGGGTGGGTGGACCGGCACAGGAGGGACAGGGGACAGGTGGGTGTACCGGCACAGGGACAGGGGGGGGGGGGGGGGCTGGGATCAGTGACAAATGGGTTGTCCCATGTCGCATCACTAATGCTTATTGGCGTTATGGGACGTATCCCGTGGTTATAACGTTATGATGTTCCCCCATTGACTTATGGATATAACTGAACATATCCTGTATCCTGAGGCTCCTCCAAAGAAAACCCAAATCCCTAATCCAAACATCCGTTGTGGGCGTCCCAGCTCGATCGCCTGTCTCGCGTGCAGAAGCTGCAAACAGTTGGATGGTGCGGGTTTAATGACCAGTTGACGTTATGGATATGATATGAACATGTCCTGTATCCTGAAGGCTCCTCCAAAGAAAACCTACATCCCTAATCCAGACATCCTTGTGGCGTCCCAGTTCGATCGCCTGTCCCGCGTGCAGAAGCCACAACAATTGGATGGTGCGGGGTTAGTAACCAGTGACACGGCCCGGCGTCCCCGGTCCAGTGACGATTCTGTTGGCCTGACCCGTACCCAGTGACAGGTACTGTAAGCGGCTGTTCCGTACCCGGAAGCGAGTCCCCGTCGGTGCTGCTACCTGGATGCAGGGATAGGTGGCGCCTTGCATTGCTCATCTTATCAAAATGAATAAAAACACTTTATATAAAGTGGCGATGACATTTCCATTATACTGTTAGATGATAATGAACAACAGGGATGACAAAAAAAACTAAATAGATAATTTACCTCTGAGGTCATGAACCAGTGACAAAGGCTGCATAATGCTCGCAACACAAAATAAGTGATTTGATGGGCATTATATCACTTCGTAGTCAAAGCGCCGGAAAGTCCCAATTGCTATTACTGCTTGTTAAAAAGTGCCTCATTCTCCGCAGACACCGCGATGTATGACCGAAAAGAATCACATCTTGCAATCACTTGAAAATGATGTCGGATACAGCCATCGAGTGTGCGCGATGGAATTATTTTTTAGTGAAATTTGTAGAAATGTATCGCAGTGTGGTTCGTAGTATGTAAAATACGGAACCGCCGGGAACGTACCGCTTTTCCCCAATCGCATCCATCAGAATTGTGCTGCATGGCGCATTTAGTACCCTGTGTCCAGGCTGGAACCACGTATCATTCACTACAAGCCGTAAAAATGAATCCAATAAACAACACGTCTGTTGTTTGCGTGTCCGTTGTAGCATTGTAGCCGCCGCCATCCGATTGCTGGTGTGTTCATGATTATTTCGCAATATTGTCCTTTCCAATTTTTTGGCTAATTTCCTCATTGAGTCCTCCCCTCCCCCCCCCCCCCCTCCCGCCGCTCTACTGTACATCAACGCGACTGCTCTCCCCAGGGTTCCTAATTAGATTCCTGTTACGTCGTGTCCTTCGTCTCGCGCTGGCCACAGCTGTGCATCGCGTCTTCGCTGCGTTGCTCCACTCCAGTCCCTTCCCCGCTTGTGACAGCCACACAGCCCTGTTGTCATGGTAACCGGCATCGCCTGCTCCTCCGCCTGTCCGCAGTCTACTGGCGGCGGCGATCAGCCTGGCAGCCACCATCGCGCAGAAGTCGCCGGTGGCGGTGCAGTCGACCAAGCAGAACCTGATCTTCTCGCGCGACCACACGGTGCAGGAGGCCTCGACCACATGGTGGCCCTGGAACGCGGCCATGCTGCAGTCGGTAGGACATCATGAAGGCGGCCACCGCCTCCATGGACCGCAAGGCTCCCCCCTGGCCGATTTCGCTAAGCTGTAGCGATGCGGCGTTGGTCGCATTTGGTGGCGTGGAATGTTGGCGTAACGGCATGGCGTACAACTCAAATCCCCTCACACGTATTTTGCTGCGCTTAGCGTAGTTGTTTTCCTGAGGCCGGCTGTCCCACGTGGCTCCGTGTGAGATAGCAGGGTGTGAGTGCGGTCGGCTGAATGGACGCGACCGTCCCGCTCGGTCTTCCTGCTGAGGCGGAGAGCCGCGTCGGTCGCCGGGGGGTGATGACGCGGCCTCGGCGGCATCGCTCGCCTCGCGCATCCCCGCGCGCCGGTCGTGGGTCGAGCTCCGAGGAGGCGGACCGAAAGCCTCGGCGTGGGTTGGGGGGCCGGACACGCAGCGTTTGGGGGACGCTTGGGGACGCTTGGGGAGTGTGGTTGGAAAAACGATAGGTAACGCCAGGTGCTGAGTGGTTATCTTCATCTGTGTTTACCGGAATGTGATGCTCGTTGCCGCTGTTGTGTGTGCGGGGACGGAGGGAGATGATAGCCATATCCTGAAGTGCCGTGCACTACCGTTGCCGTAACACAATGTTTTCACGGGAATCTTCCTGATACGTGAATTCAGGTCTGTGATTGTGGTCCGATTCCGCCACTATTGGGATTCAGATTAGCACGCATCTAGTCGTGCAACACACCGATTCCATTGCGGAAAACGCATATGTATTGGGCCGTTGCCACATGTTTGCGTGATCATAACAAACTTTGGCGTCCGCTGCGGACGTAACAGCGTCTAAGATAGCCAGCAATAATGCTTGTATGGTTTGCTGACTCGTGAAATACAGATCGAGACTCAGGAATACAGTCCTTACTTGTGTTTGCGGGCTTCACGGCTCCGTCCTGGTTACCATTTAATGCTCTCGGCATGTCGGCGCTTCGGTCTTTTCAGACATACAGCTAGCTCTCTGTTCAGATGTTTGTGGATGACGGTTATCACCACTTAGCCATCATCAGAGGCCTGTGGATTTTGGGAAGGCGTCGTCAGTCCAAAGGCTTATTGTTGTGCTTGGTACGTGTTTTAAAGCGTGATGCTGTTCTTAAACGTCACATGGCAGGCTGTCGGACGATGCAGCTGGATAGTGACCCGTCAGTTTGCTGTCGCTCCTATATGCCGTGGGCTGAATTGCCTGACAAACGTTAGCTGAGATACCCGTGAAAGTGCACGCTGCTATCTGGATTAGTATGTTGCGGCGCAGCATACCAGGCGGGGGGGGGGGGGGGGGGGGCAGTGTGCTGTCGCCGACGGCTTTTTGGGAGGCGGCGCCTCGCCGTCACGTAAACGCGCTGGCGGTGGCCGGAACCAGGCCTTTCCTAGGGGTGGCCGGAGCCGGTAGCCGTCGGCGCCGCCGGCGTGGCCGAGGTGGCCGCCACCGCCTCGGGTCCACGCGCCGACGGTATTGCCGCGACGGGCTGGAGGCTGGTGATCAGACTGGACCGGACCGTCTCATGCCGCTTTAGAGATGAATGCCGGTCCCAGCGAGTACATGCGCCGTCAACTGGTCGAAGGGCTTTGCAAGGTCAGGCTCTGGCGTCTGTGCGCGATGCCGGGCGGCGCAGAGCGGGTCGCCCGAAGTGCCGGCCCATCGGGACGACTGGTCGGCGTCTTGGCCCAGTAGGGGTGCGAGCGGACGCTGGGGCACGGCACGCTCGGATGCGCCGCGAGTCCTCGCGCTCGGCCTGCCGACGGAGGTGGGCGGGCGCCGAGTCCACGGCTTGCGGCGGGGTTGAGGCTGGCTGACGGCGGTCACCGCGTCCGGGGGACGAAGCACGGACGGCGTATAACGGAGCTATCATTGGCACCAGCAGTGGCGTAGGTGTACTGTCGTCCATAAACGGTAAGAAAATGCGGATGCACATGGATATGCGCCACTTTGGCAATTTGTGACAGGAAACTGCTGTTCCTAGTGATCCGTTCGCTTCAGTCACTGATTCGAGCAGTGGCATGCGGATTACGAATTACGGGGCGGCGGTTAGTTGATAAAATCGCACCAGCGCTGTTATGCACGTCTTATTTAATGTCTTAGCTGAACGAAAGCGCCATAACATGCAAAACTAAGACCAAGGTGATTGGCAGCCGGAGTCTGGTGAACGAGCTGTGCCTGACGGCGCGCCGGCTCGGCTCGCAGGAGGCACTCCAGTGCGGCCTCGTCAGCCGCGTGCTCAGCGACAGACAGGTGCGCCGGGGCTAGTGGCCCGCTGATGGGGACGGGTGGGTGTACCGGGATCAGAGACACGGGACGGGGTGGGTGCACCGGGACCAGAGACAGGGAACGGGTGGGTATACTATTATCAGTGATGTGGACGGATTGGTATACTATACTCAGTGATGGCGACCGGTGGGTATACCATACTCAGTGATGGGGACGGGTGGATATACCATACTCAGCACTGGGGACGGGCGGGTATACTGTACTCGGTGATGGGGACCGGGGTGTATACTATACTCAGTGGCAGGGACGGATGGGTGGGTGATGTAGTGATGATGCGGATGGGAACCTCAGTGATTGGGATGGTTTGGTACTGCGGAAGTAGCGACGGACGGATGGGTGATCCAGGCCCCGCTACTGAGCACATGCCCGCATGAATCCCACCGCTGTGCCCTGTGCTCTGGCGACAACCCACATCTCTAATCCGGAGATCCGTTCTGACGCCACCGCCCGATCGTCTGTCCCGCGTGCAGAAGCCACAACAATTGGATGGTGCGGGGTTAGTAACCAGTGACACGGCCCGGCGTCCCCGGTCCAGTGACGATTCTGTTGGCCTCCCCGCACCCAGTGACGGGTGCTGCAGGTGGCTGGCCCGTACCCGAAGACCGAATCCCGTCAGTGCTGCCACCTTGTTGCAGAAACAGGTGACGCCTCGCAGCATGTTTATTTGACGAGGCCCGGTATACTGTCGGTTATCATAGGGCGCACCGCCTGCCAGCTGGGCCTGTTCCAATGCTAACCAGCGCGAAGGCTGCCGGTTGCGGTCGTCCTTGGCAGCCCGTGGCCATGAGGGTGTCAACGATCCGTTTTGCATGCCGGATGGTGCACCGGAGTGGGCGACCTGGCTTTCATGCGAGCGAGCTGGTGGCGGCCATAGGGTTTGATAAGATTTAGTGGTCTGGGTCTATCCGTAACATCTGGAGGCGAGAGCTATACTGCATAAACAAAACAGAAGGTGACAATCTCAGCTATTCGTGAGCGTTTGTGGTGCCAGAAATTCAGAGCAGGTGTTAAGCATGAAGCTTCTTTAATGTCTGACCGCAGCGAAATAGAGGAAATATGCAGCCACAACTAAGAGGGTGCCAAAGGCACCTATACTGGCTTTCGACGACCGCGTGATTTCGTGGATTGGGAACAAACAATACACGCTTACCGGAGTTACCCGAGTTTCTGCGGCCTCTATTTGTTATGGGAGGTGTTTCTAAGGCTAAGGGAGTTCCTAATTCTTCTTTATGTAAAAATAGATGATTTTACATGTTAAAATCTTGCCGCATTTTGAAATTTAATCGTAACGCTGTTCAGTGTTAAAAACAATAGTCGCTCCGCACTATATGGAGAGGTACTGATGGACAGGCAGAATGTTTAAAGATATAGGATGGTCCCATATCAACGATCCATATAAAAAAGATAGTGGGCATTTTGAGATCAAAGTCAAGTGATTGGAGGTTGCGTTATGTTCCAAACACAAATCGAAGCACTGATGGCTAGAAACTTCACTTTTTCTTTGCAGGCTTTTGTGGTGTATGGCAGTTGTTTAGGGAGCCTACGCGCCAGGCAAGTGGCAGTTGCACGAGAGAGTTGGCCTTGATGAGGTGGCGCATGGCGGGGGCGCGACGCGTTCGGACGCCTGGGACGTTATATTATTGTTTTGTTGTTATTACCGAAGTATTGGGAAAATACTCACTTTAACACCTGACTTAGTGTTTGGCCGGGCTGTGAGAGTGGACGATACTACAGCTTTACAATGCATGCCGCGAAAAAAGAGCCACGTTCTGTAACCACCTCCGAAAATGATGTCGGGTCCGACAATTGAATGTGTGCAATACAGTGATTTTTATGTCATGTCTTAACCGGCGGCGAGTATTCAAACCACATCTGACTGCATCTAAGTGTCTTAAATAGCATTGCAAATATGAAACCAATAACAACATGAATTCGTTCTGAATTTCATCCATAAGTGTTGTGTCGGAATGGCGCATTGAGCGCCAGGCGTCAAGACAGGAGGCGATACCTTCCACTACTTACCGGAATAGATGTAGCGCCGTAACGCCGTTACCACTATAATACGATTGTTCGTGCGTTTTCATCCATGATCCGCATTTATTGCAGCCCCCAACTACTTGGTTGATTTACTCATTGCCGCAATATTCTCCCGCTAACAATAATGATGACTCTAACTCCCCGAGGTTTTCAGTTGGTTTCCTGTTGCCTTGTGTCCTTCGCCACGCGTCCACCACAGCTATGCATCGCTTCTTCGCCGTGCTGACCTTGCCCAGTCCCTTCACCACCTGTGACGGCCACGCAGTCCTGCACTTACGGATTCCATGGCCGCAGCACTTACCGATTCCACGCAGTCCTGCACTTACGGATTCCATTGTCGCAGCACTTACAAATTTCATCGTCGCAGCACTTACAGATTCCATCGCTGCAGCATTTCCGATTTCATTGCCGAAAAAGGGCGAGTTTTTATTGCAGCTATATGAGTGGCTAGCAATAATAACTAAGCTAAGCATCAGTCACTAGCGTACGGCGTGGTAACATAGCCAATAATCTGTGTATGACTCGTGACTTCGGGGAAACACAGATCAGAGATGCTGTTTACATTGTGAAGCCCGCCGGTTCGTGCCGGGCAGCGTTCCAATGTTTTCTTGAGCCCTGCAACTCCGTCTCTTTCAGGCCTACAGCTACCTAACTGTTTGAATGCTTATAGGCAGCGGACACCATCTTGCCACTGCGATCAGATGCCTGTTCATTTTTGGAGTGCACCGTCAGTCAAAGCTCTATGTTGTGCTTCGTACGTATTATCTGACAGCTACTAAAGCGTAGAAATTGAATGTATTTTGTAAAGACACGACACAGCTGGATTAGGACCCTGAGTTTTCTGTCGTTGTTCCTTTGTTGCTGCTGGTTCGCATCAAACAACAGCTGAGAAAGCCATGGCGTGCTCGCATCGGCCTGCATATTTGTTGCGGCGCAGCATACCATGCCGGCGACAGCGTGCTGTCGCTGCCGGCTATTTGCGAGCCGGCGCCGCGCCGTGACGTAACACGCTGGCAGCGAGTGGGCCGGGTTTTCCCTGGGGGTGGCTGGGTCTGCGGCTGTCATGCCGCCGACAGGACCTCGGGTCACGCAACGACGGCATCGCCCGCGGCGGCTCGGGCTGGTGGTCAGACCGGACCGGACTGCCTCACCACGCGGATGAGGGATAGCTTTGGAGTAATGTTGATACTCACGGCAAGTGAGTAAACTGGCTGAAGGGCTTTGTGAGGATACTTATTTCAAATGCTCGTATTGGGTGCTCTCCAAGTCAGCTTGCGCTGCTGTTTGCCGAAATTTAAACATTGAGTGTCATTCACTGTCCCTCGGGTTAGGAACAGGTAGGGAAGGCGGGGCTTGACTCCCTTCCCCACGCCCCATTTTCCAACGGGAGTATTGACCCCATGGCGATACCTGGAAAGGATCTTTCAAAGCTGTAATTCACCTCTGCGCAAACTTCCTGAGACGCTTCTGCGCATATGCCCTGTTCGTGATGGTCACGGATAAGCTTGTCTGCATGAACGACATCCCGTTTGTAGGCCACAGCGGCTGTTTTCATAGGTACCATGTCCTTAACTTTCGCCGTCATCACACGCGGCATTTGCTGCGTGCCCTTTCATCAAACGAAACGGTCTCGTCACTGGGTGTATTCAGCCAAAGCCGACAAAACTGACGCGGCCGACGCCTGAGTGGCGCCTCCCTCGCCGTTGGCCCCCGCCGTTGTGTCCGCCCCGCCGCCCGCCCACCGCGCCCGCTGCGCCACCTTTAGGGGTACAGGCCGAGCGCGCGCCCGCTGGTCGTCGATCTCCTGCTGACGGCGTCGGCGGTTGGCGCGCGCCATGATGTCGCGCAGGTCGTCAAACTCGGCGCTGTGTGCGATGCCGGCGGCGCCGAGCGGGTCGCCGAAGCGCGGGTCCATCAGGTCGCGCCGGGTCGGCGTCTCGGCCCAGTACGGGTGCGAGCCGACGCTGGGGCACGGCACGCTCGGGATGCGCCGCGAGTCCTCGCGCTCGCCTGCCGGACAGGGGCGGGGGCGCCGGGTCACAGCTAGCGGATGGCGGCGGGAGTCCTGGCCGCCAGCCGGAGCCCGTGGCGGGAGCCCTGGCCGTCAGCCGGAGCCCGCGGCGGGATCCCCGGCCGTCCGCCGGAGCCCGCGGCGGGATCCCTGGCCGTCCGCCGGAGCCTGCGGCGGGAGCCCTGGCCGTCCGCCGGAGCCCGCGGCGGGATCCCTGGCCGTCCGCCGGAGCCCGCGGCGGGAGCCCTGGCCGTCCGCCGGAGCCCGCGGCGGGAGCCCTGGCCGTCCGCCTGAGCCCGGCTGGCGGCCAGGTCGTCGACTTCACGTGGCAGGCTGCACGGACGCAGTGACAGGGACAGGCGGTGCATATCGGCGCTATCATCACACACCAGCGCGGCGTGGGTGTGTGCTGCACACAACGCAGGATATGTAAATGGTCACGAATGCACAGCACGTGGACGATTTGTGACAGCAGGCGTAACACTCTTAAATGTTCAGCTGGCTTCAATCACTGACTCCAGAAAAGTGTCATGACGGTTACGAGATTAAAGTGCCGTTAGTAGCGCTGTTATGTATCGAGCTCAGTTGCGCTTCATTTCAGCAGGCAGTTAAGAGTGTTTTTACGCTCCCAGTGTCGGTTAGATTAGTCCTACCTGCGCAGAGTGATGTCATATATTAGTTAGTGGTCCTCCGTTGGCTGGGCTCCAGAGGTTGGCCGGCGCCTTCGGAAGTCGTGCCATTCCACCTTCCGCTTGGCAAATAGTCTTCCAAGGAGTTTTTCAAGATCGTTATCTTCGGGTGCGTGGAATTTGCATCGTTAATGCCATAAGTATAGTCGTGCTATGCATTATACCCATCTTTCATGCCAAAATTGCTGAGTTGGGAGATAAGCAACTGATAAATTTACATCCGACACGTTTTTAAATACGAGGCACTTTGTCTCATAAGACCTAATTGATTTCAGGACGTGTATAACCCTTGACATTCGAGGCCATCGATTACGAATCTGTTATAATGATTCGGGTTTCACGTCTCGCAGAGTTCCAGGGTCGTTTCGAGACGGGATGCCTTTATTGGGTACCATGTGGCATGCGGTGGTGGTGTGGCCGGGACCCGAAGCGGGTGCCGACGGGTCCAGAGACGAGCATCTTAACCAAGACACCACTACCGCTCCCTACTCGTCTGCTACGGCCTCCGGCAAAGCCGTCATTCAGATTCGAAACCCACTGGCATATATTGGGGAATACCCTTGTATTCGCTCCCAACATCCGTGTATTCGTCTTCCGTAGCAGGGTTCCTCCGCGGCGCAGCTCGTCACCAGCGATCCTGAAGTCCCAACATCGTCAAGGCGTTACCGTCTCCAGACATCGCCCAGCACTGCCCCGGCTCTTTTGATCGGATGTCAGTGCATCTGCCGTCACAAGACGGCACACGAAACTAGCTCAGCCGCGCCAGCGCACCACCACCGTCGACCCGTCCCTTCTCGCGGCGCGTCACGCGGGGTGACGTCACGTCAGCGGAGTGACGTCACGCCGGCTGTAACGGGCGGGCGGGGTCGCCGCCGCCCCCAGGCGGGCCGCCGCTGACCGGCCCGCCAGACGGCGCCCCCGCCGCCGTCCGCGCCGCCGCCGCCGCTCTAGAAGCGCGCCGCGCGCTTGTCGGCGTCGGCCCGGAGGTCGCGGTGGCGCCTGCGCGCGCGGTCGATGATGCCACGCACGTCATCGTAGGCCGGCGCCATGGGCAGGTTCACGTCGTCCAGCGGGTCGGGCGCAGTGAAGAACGGGTCGCTGAGGGGGTCCTTGGCGGCGGCGGCCGGCCCAGCGGCGCGCGGCGGCGTGCGGACCGGCAGCGGCGCCGCTGGTATCACCGGCTCGCTGCGTGTCGGGGTCGTATCGCCGTGATCACCTGAGGTCAGAGGCGACCGTCAAGGCCGGATCAGCCGCCGTCGGGGATCGGTAGGGGGGGGGGGGCAAACACCTGTGCAAACCTGCGAGAGGTAGGACACCTTTCCGATATGCTTTTTAAGATTGGTAGGAAAATAGCTGATTGCTTGACCTCGATGAATTTAACCACAGCTTAACCAGATCAAGCAAAGATAGATATGTAGCTGACGGTCGAGACTTTCAGCATAGTGCTCCAGCACTGCGAGCTGCTTGCAAAAGCTTTGTGCAGCCGTGAGGGATGGCGTGTTAAAAAAACGGGCTATGCTGAGCTCTAGTCATTGGTTCGTTTCCACTGTGTCCACCGCCAGACGGGAGATTGGTCAACACGCGTCTGGTGGCCGGCTAGATACCCTTTGCTCGGATGGGGGGCCAATTTGATCCCGCTGAGATCTTGGGAACTAAGAAAGCTAGAGACACCAAGTTTGCAGTGTCTTGACCTGTACGTGAACTTATTTAGGTCAAAGTAAGAGGTTCCTAGGTCATGACCTTTGGGTCAATTAAGGTCAAACAAAGTCAAATTCCAGGTTGGTCTCCAAAGTGCCCCCAGAACCTAGATAACTGTTTCTAAGCAAAAGGTTGCTTGTTCATTTCAGGTCAGTGACCTCGTTTAACCTATTAAAGATCATAATGACCAAAATCATACAACACTGCTCTGTTTCATGCACCTCAATAAACGACAAAGATTATGCTAGGCAGAATGTTTCTAAAAACAAAATGTTCACCAAGATAATTTTAGGTCAATGACTCATTCTGATCTCTAAGAAGTCCATTGAAGATGCATAATGCGGCTTCCGCTTTCAATAAATTTGAAATGAGCACCAGGAACTATCCTAAACAGCAGGCCTTAGAGTAATAAAACAGGTTGGTTTTGATCTTGGCCTGACGCTCATACCTGATCTTAGGTCAACTTAATTTGCTCCCTCAATATTTGTGTAGCCTAAGAAAGTATCTCAGAGGCGTATGGCTTCGTCTAACACCCCGTGGTTGCATCAGAGTAAACGATTACCCAGAAATTGACCTCGCTGAAACCATGGCCTGACTTTGACTTGTCATAGGTCAGCAACCTTACAAGGTACATCTAAATTGTTGATACCAAACGATCCGCTATTCAATTGTCTATAGCTATGCAGCATTTGGCGCAGCTTCGGAAAACATTTTGGAAAAACCTCGGCGGTCAATTTGACACCCACCCGAGCGCGTGTTAACTGGTAAAATGACACCCACCCGAGCGCGTGTTAACTGGTAAAATGAGAGCTTGGCGTTTTGTTGAAACATGGGTACCAATCTGGTGGCCTTAGTTCTGCACTTCAAGTCGGTGTTTTTGCTGTTAAAGAAGCAAATGTTGGTGAAGCCTGTGGACTAACCGTGAAAAGCTGTATGAACCCTTCGAATGTACGAATATTGCTCAAAAATCCCTTGATAAGCAACGTTTTATCTTTATAAACATGAACGGATGAGCGCAAAATCAAGAGTGAATGTCCCATGCATTTCTGGACGTTTTTGTCCCATCAGCCATAAAAGACTCTTTCTGCAGTTGTGAGATGGCAGCCACTTAGCCGTGGTGGTCCCACATGTTCACTTTTTACGCCGCATCTGATGAAAAATAGCACATCACGAACAACTAAACGCATGTCCCCATATTGGCCATTTACTGGCGAGATGCTGTTTGGAAAGGATGCATGTCGTTTAATATCTACTGGGTGGAAATAAACCTCAGCCGTCATCATTCCCATCAAGGCGTAGAAAATAAAACTGGAATATCTGTGGTAAAACTGGACAAAGATCATTTTTGTTTGATGTCTGTCGTGCCTATGGTTTGCAGACGGAAGTGCGCAGGCTTCTCTACATGACACGGTGTTCCATCCAAGCACAGCCGCCGACTGGGGAGAAGGAAGCAGCGGGGCAGCTTGCCTCTTAACTAAAAATGCAGCTCACCGTGCGTGGTGTGGATCTCTTTCTAACGCACTACAGCACAGCTGAGTTTTTGGCATCCATACGCTTTTACATCTTCACATACGTCGTGGAACATGCGGCACAACTTCTTCGCTAGAAGGATTCGAGCATCTCACCGAGGCCCTGACCCGAGCATCTTGACCTCAGGGTTGTTACTCACTCGCCGTCACGCACGGCAAGGCCTCTTTACCACAGCCTCTTTCGTTCTGGGTAGCTTGACCTCCACGTCGATGCTTCCAATGCGTGCTGGAGCGGGGACGCTGCTAACAAGGTAGCTTCACTACTCTGCTCTCGCGCTCCAGGGTCTAGCCGCTACTGGGTGTCTATTGCGTCGCTCCCTACACCACTCCGGAAGAAGCATGCGCGGCGCGGCGCCGGCCCCACAGGCCGCTTACTGAGCTCCCGTCCAACCTACGGAGGTCAGGTCAGTTGCCGGCCGTATACTGCGGCACGGCCGGCGCCATCCTCAGCTGATAGACGGGTCGCGTCTCCTTGACCGCCACCAGCGCCTGCTTGACCTCGACGCTACGCTTGCTGGTGGCCACCTCCGAGCTGTACTGACGGTCGACGCGGATCGAGTCGCTGACCAGAGGTGGAGTGGTGCCGCGCTGCGCCCGGGACTCGACTGCCGGCGCCGACACGGGTCATGTGCGCCGGGTAACCTCGGCCGAGTTCCATTGACCTGATCTGGGCTGACCTGGACAGACCGCGGGTGTCGGCGCCGACACGGGGTTAGAAGGGCTCCCACAGGCGACAAATTACTGGTGTGCTGAGGGGTAGTTTGATGAGATCTGGACACAAAACTGAGTTGGTTGTATAGGACTCAGATATTTATAAATTCAGCTTATGGATACAACCGTGATGCGTCTGTCCGGACAAGCAATGCGCTTACGTGGTCGTTTGTCCGAAGGAATGCAAACTCCCTACAACGGCGGTGTTCTAACCGCTCCTAAATTTCGGATACGATAGGTCGTGCGAATTTTGTTAAATGTTGTTTGCAATAATCCGCCGGGCCCTGCTTCATCTGGTTCCCGAAAATGCGTGCGACATTTGTATTGTATCAAAACCACAACGATCTGCTTCGACCGACGCTTCCCTTGAACTGAGCCTCTGACTGCTGGTGTTCGGCATGGTGCACTGTGGGGATGGCAAATGACCTACCGACCTTCAGAAACAAAGACGAGGTTTCAAATCGCCCTGACCGACGCGTGAGACACAGCGTCGAGTGCTCACCGCTAAAGCACGTCGGTCCCGGCTGGCTGACTGTCACCTGGTCACAGGACAGGCTCCCCACCTGTGGTGCACGTACTGGCACGTGTCTACATGACCGAAGCCGAGGCCGAGGGCGAAGGCTCGCATGGACGCTGCGCTGGACCAGTCTCCACCCCTCACGTAAACGCGCTCGACCAACGCCCGAGCCCTGCGCGGCGGTCCGCGGTCTTGGCTGTCGACCGGTATCGGAGCCCCTACCTGTACCGATGCGGAATGGACCGCGTGAGCGGTAGCGGTACGACGTCGGGGCCCCGTCGGCGCCGGCTCCGGGCCTCTGCCAGCATTCCGCGCCGTTTTAGGTCGGCGACGTTGCCAGCCGCCGAGCGGAGCCAAAAATACGGCCGCCGCTGCAGCTCCAGGCGGCCGGCCGCGGCCGGTGCCGGCTGGCAAGGCCCCGACCTCCCCGGCCGACACGCAAAAACCTCTCGGGGTCGCCACGTCGCGCCGTCCACCGTCACTCCGGGATAGCACCCGGTCCCGCTGCCGGTGGACGCAGATGGCGCCACCTGCGGCCCTCCTCAGCGGCGGGTGTGGCCATCGCACGTGCCGGTGATGATCTGCCGCTGCTGTGACCGTGGTCGTTGCAGAGGGGGAGGGCGACAGTTCCGGCCGTTCAGGGCCGGGACGGTGGTCCGGCCTGGCAGCGTGCCCGTCCCAACACCTGGGTGACGGGCGGTGACGTGCGGTGACGGTGGCGACTCCCGGCCCGTCGCCAAGACCCGGGCCATGTTCTGTCCCCCGCCCTCCCCCCGTCCCCCTTCGACTGGGCCGATGATGGCTGCTGCCGCTGGCGCTGGCGCTTGCGCCGCCGGCGGCGTCAGCCGCAGCAGTCAGCTGGCGCAGGGTTATCAGCTGAGTGTATGCGCGTTTGCAGCAGCGTTAGCGAGCGGGATGCTGTAAAAGGCAGGCGAGCAGCACACATTCCCGGCGCAAGAGGCAGCGGAAGACGGCGTTACCATGGTTATGACCCTGTCGGGCGTCCCACAGCTGGGGAGCGCTGCTCTGGACGCAGGCGTACCTTTCAGGCCCTTCATGTAGTTGAGCCAGAAGCCGGCATTGCGTTCCAGCGGGCGGCCGATGGTGTAGAGGTCGAGGTCCCGCTTCCAGTGCACCATCGTCGGACACCTGGCCGCGTACGAGGTCACGTCAGCGGCCGCCTCGGTGGATCGGTGATGGGGACCTGCTGAATTATCAAGATAATTATCAAGAAGATTTACGCAAAGTAAAAGTGCACTGAAATTGAAAATTGAAACCGAAAAAGCATCAACATCTCTTCGGAGAATTTCACGCCTGATGATGCATCTGGGACCTGCTGAATGAAGCAAACTTCCAAATACTTTGAAGAGATCTCTCGACCGCGTAGTTAGTCAAGGGGTCTCAAGATGGCGAAAGGATCTTTGCGAATCGAAAGAATTTCGGCTGGCAATGCTCCCGACATGAAGAAAGACCCCGCTATGTCCCTTAATGCGAAATGGGTCCCTTGATATACAAAGGGACCATAGCCAAGGGGTCACCACACGGATAAGGGGTTCGTAGGTGGTCAAGGGCTGCCGATTCTAAAAAGTCTCGAGACTGTCGCAGGTCCTGACCTAGTCCACAACCCCAAGGTAATGAAGAACCAAGGCACCAAGATGTGCATAGCCTATAAAGGAACTAGGTGACAATTAGACACCTGGGCACGGTGTTGGAACTCCAGGCGGTTTACGCGCTACAGGAAGTTGAAGTTTCTGAACTGTCAAGGGCACGAAGGTGATCGACGGATACTCGTTTCTGACTTCAGCTCTGACCTCGCTTTTCGACCTTTTCGTCGTGCCTACACACCAGGCGGACTGGATGTTTGACCACAAATCATGACGGAAAAGGAGATCGCTGCGCAACTTGCAGGATTACAGAACAGGAATAAGGTGGTCATGTTGTGTTACGTGGATATTCCGATGAGAAATTGCAAGCACATGATGTCAACATGAAATTGTACATATATATATATATATATATATATATATATATATATATATATGTGTGTGTGTGTGTGTGTGTGTGTGTGTGTGTGTGTGTGTGTGTGTGTGTGTGTGTGTGTGTGTGTGTGTGTGTGTGTGTGTGTGTGTGTGTGTGTGTGTGTGTGTGTGTGTTTGAAGGAGCGAGCGAGGCTGCGTGTTTAGGACGCCTCTTCCCAAAACCAATCGGGACCTGCAGCATAGCTAATCCGTTGTTGGATCTAAAAGCCTTGGCAAGCAAAAATACCGCTCCGCTTTACTATTGACGATCGCGGACACTTTTCCAAGCTGTGGTTTCATTTGCTCACGGCAATGAACAGAATTTCAACGTTATGTGCTTTATATTGAAAATTTGTCTTCAGGCCAAAGTAAGGAAAGGGCTACAAACAAACGTTCACGATTTCTGCCCACGCTGCGTACACTACTGAGTGCCGTAATGTATTAGGTTACAAAAAACGGCGTGCATCATATGCATACCTGTGTAACGATCGACATGTTCACACGTTGTAGTAGCATCTACAGGTACTGTGCTTGCGCCTGTGCGTAAATGGCGTACATTCCCCTGTGAACCTTCCATCGAATGGTAACAACAACCTTTCAGCACTGTGAGCAAGCGTATGAAGGATGTTTTTGATTTCTATTTTTAATTCTCTGCCATAGGCCCAGTCTTAAATTGATAAGCGTCGCGGGGCGAAGTTCCCGCACCACCCATCTGATCTAGGAGTGCTTCAAAGCTATGGCCAGGCAATGTCACAGAGGCGATCGTCATAACGCCGCGCGTCTACACGGCTATTGACGTGGGCGATGCTTCCCGGATCATGCAGTAGGAATCCGTGGATGATAATGACCGGTGAATGGGTCGTGAAAAACGTGATGCGAAGTTTGGAAGACCAACTTTCTTTCCATCCTATCCAGAATTCGGCCACAAGCGTTAAGACTACTTGTGTGAGCTTTGCATCAGCCAGCTACACTGTAACGCTTTTAATAGAAAATTGCGCTTTGGCAAGTGAAGACTTGATTAGAACTTCAATTTATGGCATAAATGTTTAGCTAAGAATGAGGTGCTAACACCTTGATGTCGATCGCAGTATACGTTAGTTGTTTAAGAGAAGACGTCCAATAAACGTTCGCCGGTTTTATCAGCTAAATCTGGCAACGCCTTGCCAACTGCGCATTTTGAACAACAGCCTTAATGGCCGCCTTTTCTCGTTACAGGTGTTCTGATCACATAATGTGCCTGTTTCATACTTCACTCAGTTTAAATGTTGGCGGACCCCCCCCCCCCCCCCCCTCTTCCCTGCTGGCCGAATCTCTAGATCACTGCAATTCTTTAATTCCCTGTTTACATCAATTATTGATGTCCTGGCAAGGTATTGATGCCGTGGATTTCTCGAGGGTGGATCCAGGCTACATTTGCGGCAGGTTTGTCAAACAGACGACGGACTTTTCCGAAGCACACAACCACGGATCACTTCCTACCGTCTAACACCTGCGTTTCATCGACCAATACTGCACCCACATGTTCTTCTATAATGAGTTATTAGGCTTTGAAAATCATCAGAGGTTCACAGGGATCGTTCGGGCTCGCTGCTACTGAGCGCATCAGTGCTTTTGCAAGTATGTTTACATTTGCGACGTCACGGGTAGGTCCCAGTGACGTCCCTGCAGCGTTCTTCATTGCTGTAGCGCTAAATCGCCGGGGCCTTCCACTGGGCTCCAGGTTGAACAAACTGATCCGATGCAGGATCGGCAGTCCCAATCGGCATGTGTGGAAATGTCGATAAAAATGCACTGTCCCAGTTTTAATGAAACATTCCTTTACATGGTTATCAATTTT
Organism: Pollicipes pollicipes; assembly: GCF_011947565.3. Classification (NCBI taxonomy): domain Eukaryota; kingdom Metazoa; phylum Arthropoda; class Thecostraca; order Pollicipedomorpha; family Pollicipedidae; genus Pollicipes; species Pollicipes pollicipes. Next base: position 44,668,818 of record NW_023596420.1, on the reverse strand, counting down.
AGCATGATTTCACTGGGCCCTTGTACAGCTTGTTCCCCACAGACAGGGACGAACGCAAATAGTTGCCCCCCGGGATGAGTGCCCTTGCTCCCTTCCCCACCCTCACGAGATAGGTACAATATGACTCATAATATGCATGCGACTAACTGCTGACTTTGAAAAAGTCTAGGCAGAAACGTAGAAATGAGAAGATTGATAACATGCATTGTCGTCCAACGACTCGCGCACTTAGCTAGGATTTCAGAGGAAACTGTTGAGCTCTGACCCTACCTTCGCCCCTCCTTCCACCCGAGACCCCAAATAAGTGAAATGCACCTCTCTACTCAATGCCAAAACATGCCCCGCTCTCGCACGCGCTGTGACCGGCACCGACATCTGACGGATCAGACCCTATGTTGTGGGTCGTCACAGATGATGAGTCCGCCACAAGTGCTTGTTTCACAGCAGTCCATGCAGCCGTTCGTGCTGTGCGTCTGGTTCAAGAAATACGCACAGACAGGGGCGTGCTCGGAAATTAGTGGAACCGGTCCCGTTCGGCGGCGGTGGGGTCACCGGCCATCAGCGCACTTTCGTTTCGTATGCCAAATGCATGCGCTGCTGTTTGTATCTATGAGGCTTCGTGCACGGCCTCTGAATAAACTCAAAGCACAGTGGTGTACAGTCGAACTTCATAATGTTTTCCGTGTGCGGCAATGAAATGCGCTCCGGAAGAGGAGAGTGGGTAGCACCGCTGCGGCGTAATTTCCCCCCTTTTGTTTCGGCTGGACTAAGAAATAGTCCATCTGGCTGTATTCCTATGTCTGGTCAGGACCATGGTGCGAGGGGGTTGCAGCACTGATCAGACTCCTCATGGCAGCAGTCGCACGTGCCCCCGCGCAGAGCCCTACATGTGAAGCCCAGCTCTCTGCAGCCCGCATCCGTTCAAATGACAACAGCACCATCACCAGCCTCGCTCAAACGAGAAGCACCAGCTCACAAGCACCAGACACCACCGCTGCGCAGACCGTATCACACACCCTCCCTGCGGGAGCCGGCCACTGACCTGGGTCGGTCTCACGCCCGAGCAGAGTTAAGCGATGACCTGCGAGAGCCCCTGGCGCGCCACTGGGTGTGGCCGCCCGGTCGCCGCCGGACCCCACCGGACCCCGGCACGGGACCGAAATACCGGGCGGCGCGCGCCGCGCCGGCCTCTCCGCCGGCCGATGCGCCGCTGGGAGCTGCTCCGGGACGCGCCGCTGAGGGCTGCTCCGGGACGCGCCGCTGAGGGCTGTTCCGGGACGCGCCGCTGGGAGCTGTTCCGGGACGCGCCGCTGAGAGCTGCTCCGGGACGTGCCGCTGGGTTGCTGCTCCGGGACGTGCCGCTGGGAGCTGCTCCGGGACGCGCCGCTGGGAGCTGCTCCGGGACGTGCCGCTGGGAGCTGCTCCGGGACGCGTCGACGTCCCGCCAGTCGTCCTGCTCGCCTCAGCTCTGGACAGTCAAGCCACGGAGCAGCCCACCGATTTATGATTGGGATTTTGTCGTTCGCAGGGTCGGTGCCGCTCAGCGATCTTGATTTATGGACACGACTTTGGCTGAAGTTTTTTTCATAAACTGAATTTTCAAGAGCCGGTTCATTTCAGCCCGCCAACTTTAAAGCTAGCCTATTCTCTATGCTGTCTCTCACAAAATCCAAATAAGAAGCTGTCCATTTCGACAAATATAAAAATTAACAAGCATAGTCTGTGCAATTCACCATCTACCCGTTTGCTTCATCGCAGCATGAAAAATGTAGCATGTATTTGAGCGCATTTGGGATCTGCTTTTCCAGCCACCACTTGGTCATTCATCCCGTTTCTATCGACTTGGGCGGGCCCAGTTTTAAATCCTCTCTCATCTTAGTCCGTTTTGTTTTTGGCTTCTCGGATGAGCAAGACTGGTCCAAACATGAATATTCAGTCCATGGAACTGACAAATTCTTGAAGCCTCCCTGGCTGGCCACTTTTTGCTGATACAGGATCCGTTGAGCCGGGAGACGCGGAGTAAACAGCCGATAATTAATGTCTAGGTGTCCCAGTGCTCGTAAACAAATTAATCACGCGCGCCTGAGGAACAGGCGTCCCAAACAGCGCGAGCTGTGGTTCACATGATGACGGCACTCGTTCTCATTCCTCGGCCCACGCGCAGCGCAGTCCGGCATAACCTAATGCAGGTCCCGGAAAATGTAAGGCGTCGGATCAGGGAAGAAAAACATTGCCCCATTCTCACATACTCGAGCCGGCGCACAATACAGTCGATGGAGCCTGGTACTCGGCCCCGGAAAGCATAGAGCGTCGGGTCACAATAGAAAAGAGTTGCAAACAACGTTTCTTCACTTCCAGGTGATAAATAACATGCAGACACCATTAATAGCATGTCCTTTGAAGCGAATTTCTGCACAGGTGTGTGTTCGATTCAGTTTTGCTTATTTCAAATGGATTCGGATTCCCACAATTGAGAGCCTAATGATAATGGAAATAAAAACCATTGAATAACAAGTGAGCCCAAACATATTTGTTCCAGTCTATATAAGCAAGAAAGGCCTTGAGCTCTTATTTCTCCGTTTGATGAGCTCAGAGTTATCGTGCTGAGAGCTACCGACCCCCATAAACAGCGAGGTACCTACTGGTTAAAGAACGTCATCAGGCAAACATTGGTTGCATTGGTAATACTCAAGCATGAAATCAACGTTTGCTTAACAACGTGTACGAGTACCTCATGGTATGTTACAGATCGATGACTATGAATAAAAGAACTATGAGTTCATGAATATTTGTTTCGGCCATTTCCACTCCGATGCTGCCGATTCCTAAATCGAAACACAGAGAGAAGGTCTGAGTCAAAAATCAAATTAGCTTTATCCTATCAAGACACGCGACCAAAATAGTATAACTTTTTAGGTTTCCAACGAATCTTTACACCGATATTAATACTACTTAAACGTATATGATTTAGAAATACCATTTCCGAGCACCTAAATTCGAAATGAACATTGATGAACATAGAAGTGAGAATCAGCACCAGACATGAGTTGGTATTCGTGTCAGTTCATGTCGTATTAGTATTAGTCATCAGGCGTTAGTTCTCACTCTTGTCAGTTCGTAACAACTTTAAGCCAGCATGCAGTTAATACGCGCCCGGGTGGCCGGCTAGATACTCTTCACTCTAGCGGGGGTCAATTTGACCCTCCTGAGATCTCGGAAACTAAGAAAGCTAGAAGCACCAAATTTGCAGGGTGTGTTGACCTTTACGTGAACTCACTTAGGTCAAAATTTGAGGTTCCTAAGTCATGACCTTTGGGTCAAAAAAGTAAAACAGGGTCAAGTTCCAGGTCGGTCACCAAAGTGCTCCCAGAACCTAGATAACCGTTTCTAAGCAAAATGTCGCATGCTCATTTAAGGTCAGTGACCTTTTTTAACCATTTAAAGGTCAATGTGACAAACATAAAGCAAAATTGCTCTGAGTTTTGCATTTAACTAAGCGACAAAGATTACGCTAGGCAGTATGTTCCTAAAGCAAAACGTTTACCCGGGTCATTTGAAGCCAATGACTTATTCTGACCTCTAAGAAGTCCATGGAAGATGTATAATGCGGTTCCTGCTATAAATAAACTCGAAATGAGCACCAGAATCTATCCCATACAGCAAGCCCTAGGGAAACAAAACAGGTTGGTTTTAACCTTGACGTGACCTTCGCACCTGACCTTAGGTCAATTTAATTTACTCATTCAACTGTTGTGTTGCCTAAGAAAGCACCTCAGAGATGTACGGCTTCGTCTAAAACTCCGTTGTTGGATCAGATTGAAAGATTCCCTAGAAATTGCCTTCGCTGAAACCATGGCCTAACTTTGACCTGCCATAGGTCGGCGACCCTACAAGGTACATCTAAATTTTTGATGCAAGCGATCCGCTATTCAATTATCTACAGCTATGCAACATTTGGCGCGGCTTTGGAAACCATTCTGGAAAAACCTTGAGGGTCCATTTGACCCCCCCCCCCCCACCACCCGAGGGCGTGTTAAGCCTGTCAGTGGTATAGGTTCCTTTTTAATTGCGGGGGATGGGCTTTAGCCCTGCCAACGTGAATGCCAGCTCCCCACTCCCAATTATGAAAGGCAATTAGGTCGGATCCATGGAAAAATAGCTTGTTCGTGCATTTCGGTAGAAAGTTACGTCATCTTTTAACGCTCAGCCGTTAACGCTCCGGGAGGCTGAACGTTAAAAAGTAACGCAACATACTCCCGAAATCATGAGCGTGGCCTTCCAACATGAGTCGGGTCGCCCATGATGCGTGGCACGTGCTCGGTCTTCCTTGGTGCAATCCGCCTGTTTTAACTAGGGTTGAAATGCGCCCACGAAATTTTAAGGATTCATAGACTATTTCACAAAGTGCTATGATCGTAATCGTTTTTGCGAGGGACAGGTTTTTGCGAGGAGTCAACACTGTTTTGTTTTTAAATAAGTTAAACTCATAAGGCGTTCGCATTGATTTCGAAGTTCTTCCCTTCATTGACACGTACGCAAGAGGTTATGCGAACAGTGTACATTAAACGGAAAGAGAAAAAAGACTTTTTGTGTCTTGTCTGTCGTCCTTGATATCAAGTTCAACAAGGAAATGTACTTTGTATAGATATTAATGACAATCATAAGTTACCAATAATGACGAATAAGTAAGGTAATAGCACTTGACAGCGTCTTCAACAGAGTGCTCCAGCGTCTCCAACGACAGCGTCACCAGTTATTTTCTCTTATAATCAATCAGACATCAATCAGACGGCCTCCGTTATCGTTATATATATATATATATATATATATATATATATATATATATATATATATAGTGTGTGTGTGTGTTGTGTGGTGGTGTGTGTGTGTGTGTGTGTGTGTGTTGTGTGTTGTGTGTGTGTGTGTGTGTGTGTGTGTGTGTGTGTTTGTGTGTGTGTGTGTGTTGTGTGTGTGTGTGTGTGGTGTGTGTGTGTGTGTAGTGTGTGTGTGTGTGTGTGTGTGTGTGTGTGTGTGTGTTGTGTGTGTGTGTGTGTTGTGTGTGTGTGTGTGTGTGGTGTGTGTGTGTAGTGTGTGTGTTGGTGTGTGTGTGTGTGTGTGTGTGTGTGTGTGTGTGTGTGTGTGTGTGTGTGTGTGTGTCTTTCTATGTTATCCCTATTACACAGGGTCTCGACACGGACGCCAAAAACCAGTCGGTTCCGTGTCGGTCTGAGCTCTCGGGCTCATTTTCCAAGCAGGAATAAGGTCGGGCCCGCAATTTGCATTGGTCGGCGCCCCTTTAGCAATGCGGGGCTCTTGTGTTGGTCAGTGTCTCGCAGTGCCTAACCGAGTGTTCTGTACCAACAAGGGCCTCGAGTCGATCAGGAGAGCATTTGCTGAACCGGAAACGGGGACAGGACCCCAAAATGGTAAAATACCTCTTGCGTTGGTCAGGGCTCTGTGGCAATGAACGGAAGCATAGGAACTTATGAGTGTTCAGTTGCGACAATGGAAGGGTCCTGTGTCAGTCAGGGCCCCGGTACCGAACATGAAGCTCTTCATCCCAGTTCCAGCACAGACCCGTTAAGCCGAGCTTGGAGTTTATTTTGCCAATTATTGGACCACCTGCGGCGATCAGAGATCTTGCTGCGTCAGTGAGTGTTTACTTGCGCCCATCCGAGGCCATCTTACGTGGGTCAAAGAACCTCCCGCGTCAGGGAGGAAGACCGATGCGATATGAAGATTTTCTAAGGGCCCCGGATCGACCAGGGCATCCCAACCCCCTGTCGCCAGACTGGCAGTCGGAAGGATCATTCGATGGGGCGGAGTGGCCCTTCACTCCTAGGCCTGGAAAGAATAATGACCCCATGCCTCCCCCCCCATGGCCCATGGCCCCATTGGGGCCCAATGGCCCCAAAGTGTTTCTACTCAAGCGGCCCTTTGTCTGGATAAATTAAGGGTATCGTTAGTGTGGAAATGAGTGGGTAGAAATAAGCTTAAAAATGAAAAAGACTGTAGGTAAAGAAGCTTAATGCTGCTTAAATACCAGGACGGTGCGTTTTTTTTTCCATTTCTGATATTGACCTCTGGACGGATATTTACAGTTACAACAATACGAAGAAGGACGCACATTTACTCTTTCCTGTTTCACACTACCAGATCTTCGTCCCGCGCCCCAATCCTTCGTCCCCCACCCCCAACTTGTCAACGCTTAGCGTTAACCACAGGGCCGACGCCGAGCAGCACGCGGAGACTGCAGCGCCGGGTTGTCTAGGTTTTGTTGCTATGGCTTGGAGCGTGCACGCTCAAAACTGCTTACCTCATTTTTATCACGACTGATTCGGGCTGAATGTTGAACCTTTCGAAGCAACATGGATTTGCGATGTTAAGAACAATCTTTTTACCCTTTTAGATCTACAATCTACCTTCACGGGCTCCTCAATATCTATGTAGAACCCGGATCAAAATGTTGGCAAAGCTGCGGAGTTCTGTTGCTTTAGAAGGAGTCCAGTGAATCATTACAAGATATTGAGTGCCGGTGATACAGTACACTACGCCAGTCGCCTGACATTTGCCTTTCAAACCAGACACGTACGTATTACAAATTCGGTTACCGGATGGACATACAGTCCATCTCCAGTGCGGCGTTGGGGCATGCAGATCCGGAGTGTGTGTGGTAGCCTACCACTACACCTTTATGTAACCTGTTTATCTATTCCCACCAGCGCCTTCGTCGCCTGCCATAATCCCGCCGGAAAGCCCTGCTATCGCGTGATATCTCTCCAGGCCGAGACCGGTGACGCCTGCACCACCCGCGGCCGAGTGCTTCCATTCCGGCTGTGGTGCGTTCCGGACAGTCTACACTCCGCTTTGCCCAACGAGAGCCAGCTGTCGTTATGATGTTGCTGTTCACGCTGCTGCCGTTGGCCGGCGCTGCGCACGGGATCATCCTGCCACCGGACGGTCCCGGAGACCACGACCTCGCCATCGTGATCGTCCAGGGCGCGTCCGTGCACCCAGAGCAGTACGAGGCGCTGGGGCGTGCGCTGCAGGCGGCCTCCACCTCTTCGCTGTGGGTCGGCATCGCCGAGGGCTTCCTGGACAACTGCCCCAACCCGCTGCAGATCAGCTCGGCCGTCGGCGATGTGCTGCGGGCGCTGGCCGACGCCGGCATGCCCGCCGCCGCCGTCGTGTTTGTGGCCGGCCATAGTCTGGGCGGCGTGTTCCTGCCGGCGTACGTGAAAGCGCACGCGGAGTCCCTGCGCGGCCTGCTGTTGTTCGGCTTGTATCTGACCGGCGAGCCGCTCGGCAGCTTCCCCGTGCCGGTGCTGCACCTGAGCGGCACGCTGGACGGCCAGACGCGGCCAACGCGCATTGCGCAGACGTTCGCCGAGCTGCAGCTGCTTCAGGCGGACGACCCTTAGGCGCCGCTGCACCGGCCCGTCCTGCTGCCCGAGGCCGTCGACCACGCGCACTTCTTTACCGGTGAGCTGCCGGCCAGCGTGGCAGCCAACGACGTGCGTTCGGAACTCGGCGGCGAGGAGGCGCGCGCCCGTCTGGCCGCGCACAGTGTCACCTTCATGGAGGTGGAGCGGGACGGGCCGGCGGCCGCCGGCGGCGGCGACCTGCTGCTCCAGGGCTTCAACAGCACCAACGAGTTTCTGGCGCCGCTGTATGCGCTGCAGCGCGGCGAGACAGACGGCGCTGGCTCCATGTGGGCCGACACCGCGCTGCGGCACCTGCTCAACGTCGCCAACGACTCGGTGGTACTCGGCGTCCAGAGCTTGCACGAGCCCGACCTGGCCACGCTGGAACACCAGCATCCTTCCGTCAACGCCACGGGCGACGCGTCCGCGCACGTCTCTGTGTACTCCTCGGTCGAGACGCCGTTCAACCCGGCCGACATCTCGGTCCACCCGGTGACCAGCTCCGAAATCGCCGTCAAAATGGCGTCGCAGGAGCTGGTGGCGTCGCTGTTGCCGGCAGCGACGTTTGGACCGCACCGCTCCTGCCGCGGCGCCAACCAGCTGGCGCTGGACGCGGCGCTGGCGGCGGCGCCCGGCACCGCCAGGGAGCGCTTCAGCCGGCGCGGTCACGCCGCCGCCCTGCTGAACGACACGATGGTGTTGATCGGACCGCTCTGGGTGCAGGAGCGGCTGCGGCTCACCCACGGCGCGGGCGGTGTTCAGGTGCAGTCGGTGGCCCTCGAGACGGCCGTCGACTCGCCAATCTTCCCCGGCAGCCACTACTGCAAGCTGTTGGCGCCGTCCAGGGCGCTCGAGTACATCCTGATTGACGGTCTGAGAGGCACAGAGTCGTAACCGGACGCGGGTCGAACACCCGCTGCAGTGTTGCCAATGCAGCCCGCTCTGGTCTTTTGCGCCGAGTCTGTGATTACACTCGCTCTACCCATCACTGTTTGACATAACCAGAGAGCTGCCTGGCTGCTCACGAGTGTTAAATCTTTTACTACCTCAGAATAGCAAACTACACGTTTTCATGAGCCTGAGCGCTGTATTGCAGAGTTTCACGAAGTGAGCGATACGCCTTATTACGTTTTCGATTGGCGCCAAAAAACTCCGGTGAAATCGCATTGGTTGAAGGGTATTGCAATTACTCCGTCGCATTTTAAAGCTATATAGCTTATTTGCCGATTGTCAGGCTAGTGACTGTTCTCCGGATTGACATGGCCTCCTAATTGGTATCTGCTACCATTTTGTGTTGCAATATTTCTGAATGATTCCGCTTCAACACTCAACGGTGGGAAACATTAAAAAATATTACACATCGTTCAGTCGACTAAAAAATATGACTTTTTAAAATTTGAATTTATACTGTTGATGTGTTTCTGTGGCAAACGTTCTGTTGACGCATGCGCACTTGAAATTATTTGAAGCATGGAGGTCCAAACCGGCTTCACTGGCATGGTCGTCTGTAACAGGCAAGACAAACGTCAAAGCACACAGAAGTAAAAGCTTATATTACACACTCGCATATACGCAAACGAAAAATACATTTACGCATTCATACAAAAAGACGAAACAGTTGATTCACTGCTTTGACTTCCCGAAATTCGCGTTTTACCACGTGCCGGGAAATAAGCGTCCAGAACATAAAAGCCGACTTCATTTATCATCTTCTTATTTTCTACTGCACCAGTTTTAAGTCGCCGTGTATATGGGTCAGCTGATGCAACGTGGGCTGTGAATATTCGGCTGATTTCCTTTTTAAAAATAGTTTAGTGTTCAACAGATTTTTGGGCGTAAACGTCCACCAATGCTCAAGACTTCACATCATACAAAGGTCTGCGCAGAGTTTACACATCTGGAAAGTGAGTCGACTGCCGAAAACATAGCAATTTTCACTTACCTACACAAGATATTACGTGACAAATTTCAGAGCGTCCCTGGGCAAAAAAGGAATTGCTACCGATGACTTCGACGCTGAATGTTTTCGTGCAATGTCCGTCAAACACTGATCACCTTGGCTCTTTGAGCCCAGTATCTTGAGCACACTAACGTCTTATTATGAGTAAATAAGTTTAGATCGCCAATGGCCTGCGGTTATACGAACCTTACTAGATTCGCGGTGATAGCTGCCGTGCCCTGATGCATAAGCAAAAAGACAGCCACTTAAAAAACGTAGCTTGCAAAGCCCCGATAAAATCCAAGGTATTGGAACCGTTCCTAGGCCTTTCCAACCATTAGGCTTTCCCTAAAAGCCTGCCAGAGATAGAGCGACAAGCTATCTTGTTCATTTTTGGCCTGATGTGGTCCGCGGCAACTGGAGGAGTCAGGAGAGGCTGAGACACCGAGTCTCTAAAAATTCAACATTGGCTCCATGGCGTTGGGTGGCAATGACCAAAAATGGCTGCTTCCCCACTATCTCTCCAAACTAGGAGAAATCCTGCCACCTCTGCCATCTGTGGCCAACAAAAAGGAAGCATCCCTTTAGTTATACCCTATAAGCCCGTCACCGACTGGGTGCGCCTTGCCTGGGGCGGTGCAACGGACCTGGTCGGGCGCGTTGCGCTTTGACGGTGAGCACCCATTTAGAGGAATGGAATCAACCGAAGATGGTCACTTGTCTTAGCTTGCCGGGGAGGCAAATTGCTGGTACATTCAAGCCCTGAACGGGATAATCAGAATGGGTGAACAGGGTTTGGCTAATAACACAATATTTCGTGCATTACAAGCGCAGTCCAGTGACGTGCGGCGCGCCGAGCTTGACGGTAACATCACTTAAAACAATATCAATATGATGACGCCGATTATTTGAGCGCATTAATATTTTATGTCTAATCTTAGAATGCCGTGCAACATGAAAAGTGTCTACCAGTCCACGGGGTGGAACGTAGCAGTAGCAATATTGCAAGAGCCATTGGTACATTGGTGGACGGTTCAATATAAGAGATGCCCGCCAGCCACGGGACAGTGCAAAGCAATAGAAAGTTATGACATGAAATTCTAAAAACTAGTGGGGGCGTTGTTCTCTCCACACATTGAACCTATTTGTTAAATTTGTAGTTGTTCGGACATGATGTCAAGTTCCGGCCTTGGCATGGGCGTACTGGAAGGACAAGTATCGATATCACATAAACCTAGAGATCAACGGCTCGAGCAAACGAGCCGCTGCCACTGCAGGTTACGTACTTGGTCAAACGTGGTGCCGAGCTAACAATCGAGCCTGCGAATGTGCCGTATTGTATGCCTCAGTTTAACTACATGCATTGGTTGTAAGTGGGGAAATATGCATTTAGATGATTTTTTTCCAGTCCCCACTCGTAGGGACAGTAGTAAAACTTTCTTGAAGTTGGGGGAAAAGGCCCTGAACTGCCACTCCCTCTGCCTCTGCGCCTGCGCTCCTGTGTCGTTGCCTGTGTTCCGGTATTCCTTGACCGTTTCTAACCAGTATTTTTAATCGCGGATGAAGAATGGTAAAATAAAATTTGCGGCAAAGCTAACGAACAGGGGTTTTTCAAGAGTCAAATGTTAAAACTACTCGTTGCTCTCGAAAAACTCGATGCGTCATGTCCGTTAGGGACGATCGATCTATTGTTCGGACCTCACAACTGTCGCCTGAAGGACAGATTGCCGACGAGGACAAGACCTATTAGACGCAGCAGAAGCGACAGACACCTATTGGAAGCGGGTGTCGGACAGTGTCGGCCACGCACGTAACGCTGGCGGGAGTGGCGCGTCGCTAGCAAGGTCAGATTTTCGCTCGCTTGTTCCAATGAGAGCCTATGTACCCGCTGCGATTGCTGTCGACCAATTTCTACCATCCATTGATGCACTGATGACATATGCGACACCATCAGGTCAAGCCATACTTAAAGTTGTCCGGTTCAAACTCAGCCCGGTTCGGTGTCAGTCTCCGAGCGGTACTCAGTTTATCTCTATGTTTTCCATCGTCATTGTCATTTGTCATTGTTTGTCACTGTCATGTCATTTCGTTTGCTCTGTTTTGTGTTATCTTTCCTATTGGCTTGCCCTTTCTCATTGCTTTCTCTCGTTTCAGCCCCACTATGCTGTCGGTGTTGAAATGCGTGACTTTGGTGCATATGACTTCTCATTTATGCTGGTGAACACAGCTCAAGATATTGGTGCCCATATATCTGCTACCTAAACAGCTGAAACCCATCACCAAATTCTGCAGTACTCAGGTATGCTGCATGGGAAGCTAATCATTCACTTGTCAATATCCGTAGCCGTAGTTTTAAAAGAGTTTCTTGTCTCCGCTGTAGTGATAACCGTGTCTGCCGTAGCCGTACGCCCCTCCAGTAGCCTTTCTCACAAAGAGTTGTTACAAATAGTTTGTGTTTGTAAGTTGTAATTTAGAACTTACAAACTACAACTTACAACTGTTTCATAAAACTAGCGCGGGTTGTAGAATTGTAGTTGTAAAGCTC
>NW_023596420.1:44622785-44656900 GCF_011947565.3 Pollicipes pollicipes | reverse complement strand
CCCCCCCCCCCCCCCTCTTCCCTGCTGGCCGAATCTCTAGATCACTGCAATTCTTTAATTCCCTGTTTACATCAATTATTGATGTCCTGGCAAGGTATTGATGCCGTGGATTTCTCGAGGGTGGATCCAGGCTACATTTGCGGCAGGTTTGTCAAACAGACGACGGACTTTTCCGAAGCACACAACCACGGATCACTTCCTACCGTCTAACACCTGCGTTTCATCGACCAATACTGCACCCACATGTTCTTCTATAATGAGTTATTAGGCTTTGAAAATCATCAGAGGTTCACAGGGATCGTTCGGGCTCGCTGCTACTGAGCGCATCAGTGCTTTTGCAAGTATGTTTACATTTGCGACGTCACGGGTAGGTCCCAGTGACGTCCCTGCAGCGTTCTTCATTGCTGTAGCGCTAAATCGCCGGGGCCTTCCACTGGGCTCCAGGTTGAACAAACTGATCCGATGCAGGATCGGCAGTCCCAATCGGCATGTGTGGAAATGTCGATAAAAATGCACTGTCCCAGTTTTAATGAAACATTCCTTTACATGGTTATCAATTTTAGCATGATTTCACTGGGCCCTTGTACAGCTTGTTCCCCACAGACAGGGACGAACGCAAATAGTTGCCCCCCGGGATGAGTGCCCTTGCTCCCTTCCCCACCCTCACGAGATAGGTACAATATGACTCATAATATGCATGCGACTAACTGCTGACTTTGAAAAAGTCTAGGCAGAAACGTAGAAATGAGAAGATTGATAACATGCATTGTCGTCCAACGACTCGCGCACTTAGCTAGGATTTCAGAGGAAACTGTTGAGCTCTGACCCTACCTTCGCCCCTCCTTCCACCCGAGACCCCAAATAAGTGAAATGCACCTCTCTACTCAATGCCAAAACATGCCCCGCTCTCGCACGCGCTGTGACCGGCACCGACATCTGACGGATCAGACCCTATGTTGTGGGTCGTCACAGATGATGAGTCCGCCACAAGTGCTTGTTTCACAGCAGTCCATGCAGCCGTTCGTGCTGTGCGTCTGGTTCAAGAAATACGCACAGACAGGGGCGTGCTCGGAAATTAGTGGAACCGGTCCCGTTCGGCGGCGGTGGGGTCACCGGCCATCAGCGCACTTTCGTTTCGTATGCCAAATGCATGCGCTGCTGTTTGTATCTATGAGGCTTCGTGCACGGCCTCTGAATAAACTCAAAGCACAGTGGTGTACAGTCGAACTTCATAATGTTTTCCGTGTGCGGCAATGAAATGCGCTCCGGAAGAGGAGAGTGGGTAGCACCGCTGCGGCGTAATTTCCCCCCTTTTGTTTCGGCTGGACTAAGAAATAGTCCATCTGGCTGTATTCCTATGTCTGGTCAGGACCATGGTGCGAGGGGGTTGCAGCACTGATCAGACTCCTCATGGCAGCAGTCGCACGTGCCCCCGCGCAGAGCCCTACATGTGAAGCCCAGCTCTCTGCAGCCCGCATCCGTTCAAATGACAACAGCACCATCACCAGCCTCGCTCAAACGAGAAGCACCAGCTCACAAGCACCAGACACCACCGCTGCGCAGACCGTATCACACACCCTCCCTGCGGGAGCCGGCCACTGACCTGGGTCGGTCTCACGCCCGAGCAGAGTTAAGCGATGACCTGCGAGAGCCCCTGGCGCGCCACTGGGTGTGGCCGCCCGGTCGCCGCCGGACCCCACCGGACCCCGGCACGGGACCGAAATACCGGGCGGCGCGCGCCGCGCCGGCCTCTCCGCCGGCCGATGCGCCGCTGGGAGCTGCTCCGGGACGCGCCGCTGAGGGCTGCTCCGGGACGCGCCGCTGAGGGCTGTTCCGGGACGCGCCGCTGGGAGCTGTTCCGGGACGCGCCGCTGAGAGCTGCTCCGGGACGTGCCGCTGGGTTGCTGCTCCGGGACGTGCCGCTGGGAGCTGCTCCGGGACGCGCCGCTGGGAGCTGCTCCGGGACGTGCCGCTGGGAGCTGCTCCGGGACGCGTCGACGTCCCGCCAGTCGTCCTGCTCGCCTCAGCTCTGGACAGTCAAGCCACGGAGCAGCCCACCGATTTATGATTGGGATTTTGTCGTTCGCAGGGTCGGTGCCGCTCAGCGATCTTGATTTATGGACACGACTTTGGCTGAAGTTTTTTTCATAAACTGAATTTTCAAGAGCCGGTTCATTTCAGCCCGCCAACTTTAAAGCTAGCCTATTCTCTATGCTGTCTCTCACAAAATCCAAATAAGAAGCTGTCCATTTCGACAAATATAAAAATTAACAAGCATAGTCTGTGCAATTCACCATCTACCCGTTTGCTTCATCGCAGCATGAAAAATGTAGCATGTATTTGAGCGCATTTGGGATCTGCTTTTCCAGCCACCACTTGGTCATTCATCCCGTTTCTATCGACTTGGGCGGGCCCAGTTTTAAATCCTCTCTCATCTTAGTCCGTTTTGTTTTTGGCTTCTCGGATGAGCAAGACTGGTCCAAACATGAATATTCAGTCCATGGAACTGACAAATTCTTGAAGCCTCCCTGGCTGGCCACTTTTTGCTGATACAGGATCCGTTGAGCCGGGAGACGCGGAGTAAACAGCCGATAATTAATGTCTAGGTGTCCCAGTGCTCGTAAACAAATTAATCACGCGCGCCTGAGGAACAGGCGTCCCAAACAGCGCGAGCTGTGGTTCACATGATGACGGCACTCGTTCTCATTCCTCGGCCCACGCGCAGCGCAGTCCGGCATAACCTAATGCAGGTCCCGGAAAATGTAAGGCGTCGGATCAGGGAAGAAAAACATTGCCCCATTCTCACATACTCGAGCCGGCGCACAATACAGTCGATGGAGCCTGGTACTCGGCCCCGGAAAGCATAGAGCGTCGGGTCACAATAGAAAAGAGTTGCAAACAACGTTTCTTCACTTCCAGGTGATAAATAACATGCAGACACCATTAATAGCATGTCCTTTGAAGCGAATTTCTGCACAGGTGTGTGTTCGATTCAGTTTTGCTTATTTCAAATGGATTCGGATTCCCACAATTGAGAGCCTAATGATAATGGAAATAAAAACCATTGAATAACAAGTGAGCCCAAACATATTTGTTCCAGTCTATATAAGCAAGAAAGGCCTTGAGCTCTTATTTCTCCGTTTGATGAGCTCAGAGTTATCGTGCTGAGAGCTACCGACCCCCATAAACAGCGAGGTACCTACTGGTTAAAGAACGTCATCAGGCAAACATTGGTTGCATTGGTAATACTCAAGCATGAAATCAACGTTTGCTTAACAACGTGTACGAGTACCTCATGGTATGTTACAGATCGATGACTATGAATAAAAGAACTATGAGTTCATGAATATTTGTTTCGGCCATTTCCACTCCGATGCTGCCGATTCCTAAATCGAAACACAGAGAGAAGGTCTGAGTCAAAAATCAAATTAGCTTTATCCTATCAAGACACGCGACCAAAATAGTATAACTTTTTAGGTTTCCAACGAATCTTTACACCGATATTAATACTACTTAAACGTATATGATTTAGAAATACCATTTCCGAGCACCTAAATTCGAAATGAACATTGATGAACATAGAAGTGAGAATCAGCACCAGACATGAGTTGGTATTCGTGTCAGTTCATGTCGTATTAGTATTAGTCATCAGGCGTTAGTTCTCACTCTTGTCAGTTCGTAACAACTTTAAGCCAGCATGCAGTTAATACGCGCCCGGGTGGCCGGCTAGATACTCTTCACTCTAGCGGGGGTCAATTTGACCCTCCTGAGATCTCGGAAACTAAGAAAGCTAGAAGCACCAAATTTGCAGGGTGTGTTGACCTTTACGTGAACTCACTTAGGTCAAAATTTGAGGTTCCTAAGTCATGACCTTTGGGTCAAAAAAGTAAAACAGGTCAAGTTCCAGGTCGGTCACCAAAGTGCTCCCAGAACCTAGATAACCGTTTCTAAGCAAAATGTCGCATGCTCATTTAAGGTCAGTGACCTTTTTTAACCATTTAAAGGTCAATGTGACAAACATAAAGCAAAATTGCTCTAGTTTTGCATTTAACTAAGCGACAAAGATTACGCTAGGCAGTATGTTCCTAAAACAAAACGTTTACCCGGGTCATTTTAGGCCAATGACTTATTCTGACCTCTAAGAAGTCCATGGAAGATGTATAATGCGGTTCCTGCTATAAATAAACTCGAAATGAGCACCAGAATCTATCCCATACAGCAAGCCCTAGGGAAACAAACAGGTTGGTTTTAACCTTGACGTGACCTTCGCACCTGACCTTAGGTCAATTTAATTTACTCATTCAACTGTTGTGTTGCCTAAGAAAGCACCTCAGAGATGTACGGCTTCGTCTAAAACTCCGTTGTTGGATCAGATTGAACGATTCCCCAGAAATTGCCTTCGCCGAAACCATGGCCTGACTTCAACCTTCCATAGGCCAGTGACCCTACAAATTAAATCTAAATTTGTAATGTAAGCCGATCCGCTATTCAATTGTCTACAGCTACGCAAAATTTGGCGCGGCTTTGGAAACCATTCTGGAAAAACCTTGAGGGTCCATTTGACCCCCCCCCCCCCCCACCCGAGGGCGTGTTAAGCCTGTCAGTGGTATAGTTTCCTTTTTAATTGCGGGGGATGGGCTTTAGCCCTGCCAACGTGAATCCAGCTCCCCACTCCCAATTATGAAAGGCAATTAGGTCGGATCCATGGAAAAATAGCTTGTTCGTGCATTTCGGTAGAAAGTTACGTCATCTTTTAACGCTCAGCCGTTAACGCTCCGGGAGGCTGAAAGTTAAAAAGTAACGCAACATACTCCCGAAATCATGAGCGTGGCTTCCAAAATGAGTCGGGTCGCCCATGATGCGTGGCACGTGCTCGGTCTTCCTTGGTGCAATCCGCCTGTTTTAATAGGGTTGAAATGCGCCCACGAAATTTTAAGGATTCATAGACTATTTCACAAAGTGCTATGATCGTAGTCGTTTTTGCGAGGGACAGGCTTTTGCGAGGAGTCAACACTGTTTTGTTTTAAATAAGTTAAACTCATAAGGCGTTCGCATTGATTTCGAAGTTCTTCCCTTCATTGACACGTACGCAAGAGGTTATGCGAACATGTGGTACATTAAACGGAAAGAGAAAAAAGACTTTTTTGTGTCTTGTCTGTCGTCCTTGATATCAAGTTCAACAAGGAAATGTACTTTGTATAGATATTAATGACAATCATAAGTTACCAATATGACGAATAGTAAGGTAATAGCACTTGACAGCGTCTTCAACAGAGTGCTCCAGCGTCTCCACGACAGCGTCACCAGTTATTTTCTCTTTATAATCAATCAGACATCAATCAGACGGCCTCCGTTATCGTTATATTATATATATATATATATATATATAATAATATCTATTATATATATGTGTGTGCTGTGTGTGTGTGTGTTGTGGTGTGTGTGTGTTGTGTGTGTGTGTGTGGTTGTGCTGTGTGTTGTTGTGTGTGTGTGTGTGGTGTGTTGTTGTGTGTGTGTGTGTGTGTGTGTGTGTGTGTGTGTGTGTGTGTGTGTGTGTGTGTGTTGGTGTGTGTGTGTGTTGTGTGTGTGTGTGTGTGTGGTGTGTGTGTGTGTGTGTGTGTGTGTTTGTTGTGTGTTGTGTGTGTGTTGTGTGTGGTGTGTGGTGTGTGTGTGTAGTGTGTGGTGTGTGTGGTGTGGTGTGTGTGTGTGTATTTCTAGTGTTATCCCCTATTACCCCGGGTCTCCGACACCGGAGCCCCCAAACAGTCGGTTCAGTTGTCGGTCTGAGCTCTCGGGCTCATTTTCCAAGCAGGAATAAAGGTCGGGCCCGCAGTTTGCATTGGTCTGGGCGCCCCCTTTAGCAATGCGTGGCTCTTGTGTTGGTCAGTGTCTCGCAGTGCCTAACCGAGTGTTCGGTACCAACAAGGGCCCTCGAGTCGATCAGGAGAGCATTTGCTGAACCGGAACGGGGACAGGACCCCAAAATGGTAAAATACCTCCTTGCGTTGGTCAGGGCCTCTGGTGGCAATGAACGGAAGCATAGAACTTATGAGTGTTCAGTTGCGACAATGGAAGGGTCCTGTGTCAGTCAGGGCCCCGGTACCGAACATGAAGCTCTTCATCCCAGTTCCAGCACAGACCCGTTAAGCCGAGCTGGAGTTTATTTGCCAATTATTGGACCACCTGCGGCGATCAGAGATCTTGCTGCGTCAGTGAGTGTTACTGCGCCCATCCGAGGCCATCTACGTGGGTCAAAGAACCTCCCGCGTCAGGGAGAAGACCGATGCGATATGAAACATTTTTCTAAGGGCCCCGGATCGACCAGGGCATCCCAACCCCCTGTCGCCAGACTGGCAGTCGGAAGGTATCATTCGATGGGGCGGAGTGGCCCTTCACTCCTAGGCCTGGAAAGATAATGACCCCATGCCTCCCCCCATGGCCCCATGGCCCCATTGGGGCCCCATGGCCCCAAAGTGTTCTACTCAAGCGGCCTTTGTCTGGATAAATTAAGGGGCATCGTTAGTGTGGAAATGAGTGGGTAGAAATAAGCTAAAAATGAAGAAGACTGTAGGTAAAGAAGTTAATGCTGCTTAAATACCAGGACGGTGCGTTTTTTTCCAGTTCTGATATTGACCTCTGGACGGATTTACAGTTACAACAATACGAAGAAGGGACGCACATTTACTCTTTCTGTTTCACACTACCAGACCTTCGTCCCCGCGCCCCAATCCTTCGTCCCCCACCCCCAACTTGTTAACGCTTAGCGTTAACCACAGGGCCGACGCCGAGCAGCACGCGGAGACTGCAGCGCCGGGTGTCTAGGTTTTTGTTGCTATGGCTTGGAGCGTGCACGCTCAAAACTGCTTACCTCATTTTTATCACGACTGATTCGGGCTGAATGTTGAACCTTTCGAAGCAAACATGGATTTGCGATGTTAAGAACAATCTTTTACCCTTTTAGATCTACAATCTACCTTCACGGGCTCCTCAATATCTATGTAGAACCCGGATCAAAATGTTGGCAAAGCTGCGGAGTTCTGTTGCTTTAGAAGGAGTCCAGTGAATCATTACAAGATATTGAGTGCCGGTGATACAGTACACTACGCCAGTCGCCTGACATTTGCCTTTCAAACCAGACACGTACGTATTACAAATTCGGTTACCGGATGGACATACAGTCCATCTCCAGTGCGGCGTTGGGGCATGCAGATCCGGAGTGTGTGTGGTAGCCTACCACTACACCTTTATGTAACCTGTTTATCTATTCCCACCAGCGCCTTCGTCGCCTGCCATAATCCCGCCGGAAAGCCCTGCTATCGCGTGATATCTCTCCAGGCCGAGACCGGTGACGCCTGCACCACCCGCGGCCGAGTGCTTCCATTCCGGCTGTGGTGCGTTCCGGACAGTCTACACTCCGCTTTGCCCAACGAGAGCCAGCTGTCGTTATGATGTTGCTGTTCACGCTGCTGCCGTTGGCCGGCGCTGCGCACGGGATCATCCTGCCACCGGACGGTCCCGGAGACCACGACCTCGCCATCGTGATCGTCCAGGGCGCGTCCGTGCACCCAGAGCAGTACGAGGCGCTGGGGCGTGCGCTGCAGGCGGCCTCCACCTCTTCGCTGTGGGTCGGCATCGCCGAGGGCTTCCTGGACAACTGCCCCAACCCGCTGCAGATCAGCTCGGCCGTCGGCGATGTGCTGCGGGCGCTGGCCGACGCCGGCATGCCCGCCGCCGCCGTCGTGTTTGTGGCCGGCCATAGTCTGGGCGGCGTGTTCCTGCCGGCGTACGTGAAAGCGCACGCGGAGTCCCTGCGCGGCCTGCTGTTGTTCGGCTTGTATCTGACCGGCGAGCCGCTCGGCAGCTTCCCCGTGCCGGTGCTGCACCTGAGCGGCACGCTGGACGGCCAGACGCGGCCAACGCGCATTGCGCAGACGTTCGCCGAGCTGCAGCTGCTTCAGGCGGACGACCCTTAGGCGCCGCTGCACCGGCCCGTCCTGCTGCCCGAGGCCGTCGACCACGCGCACTTCTTTACCGGTGAGCTGCCGGCCAGCGTGGCAGCCAACGACGTGCGTTCGGAACTCGGCGGCGAGGAGGCGCGCGCCCGTCTGGCCGCGCACAGTGTCACCTTCATGGAGGTGGAGCGGGACGGGCCGGCGGCCGCCGGCGGCGGCGACCTGCTGCTCCAGGGCTTCAACAGCACCAACGAGTTTCTGGCGCCGCTGTATGCGCTGCAGCGCGGCGAGACAGACGGCGCTGGCTCCATGTGGGCCGACACCGCGCTGCGGCACCTGCTCAACGTCGCCAACGACTCGGTGGTACTCGGCGTCCAGAGCTTGCACGAGCCCGACCTGGCCACGCTGGAACACCAGCATCCTTCCGTCAACGCCACGGGCGACGCGTCCGCGCACGTCTCTGTGTACTCCTCGGTCGAGACGCCGTTCAACCCGGCCGACATCTCGGTCCACCCGGTGACCAGCTCCGAAATCGCCGTCAAAATGGCGTCGCAGGAGCTGGTGGCGTCGCTGTTGCCGGCAGCGACGTTTGGACCGCACCGCTCCTGCCGCGGCGCCAACCAGCTGGCGCTGGACGCGGCGCTGGCGGCGGCGCCCGGCACCGCCAGGGAGCGCTTCAGCCGGCGCGGTCACGCCGCCGCCCTGCTGAACGACACGATGGTGTTGATCGGACCGCTCTGGGTGCAGGAGCGGCTGCGGCTCACCCACGGCGCGGGCGGTGTTCAGGTGCAGTCGGTGGCCCTCGAGACGGCCGTCGACTCGCCAATCTTCCCCGGCAGCCACTACTGCAAGCTGTTGGCGCCGTCCAGGGCGCTCGAGTACATCCTGATTGACGGTCTGAGAGGCACAGAGTCGTAACCGGACGCGGGTCGAACACCCGCTGCAGTGTTGCCAATGCAGCCCGCTCTGGTCTTTTGCGCCGAGTCTGTGATTACACTCGCTCTACCCATCACTGTTTGACATAACCAGAGAGCTGCCTGGCTGCTCACGAGTGTTAAATCTTTTACTACCTCAGAATAGCAAACTACACGTTTTCATGAGCCTGAGCGCTGTATTGCAGAGTTTCACGAAGTGAGCGATACGCCTTATTACGTTTTCGATTGGCGCCAAAAAACTCCGGTGAAATCGCATTGGTTGAAGGGTATTGCAATTACTCCGTCGCATTTTAAAGCTATATAGCTTATTTGCCGATTGTCAGGCTAGTGACTGTTCTCCGGATTGACATGGCCTCCTAATTGGTATCTGCTACCATTTTGTGTTGCAATATTTCTGAATGATTCCGCTTCAACACTCAACGGTGGGAAACATTAAAAAATATTACACATCGTTCAGTCGACTAAAAAATATGACTTTTTAAAATTTGAATTTATACTGTTGATGTGTTTCTGTGGCAAACGTTCTGTTGACGCATGCGCACTTGAAATTATTTGAAGCATGGAGGTCCAAACCGGCTTCACTGGCATGGTCGTCTGTAACAGGCAAGACAAACGTCAAAGCACACAGAAGTAAAAGCTTATATTACACACTCGCATATACGCAAACGAAAAATACATTTACGCATTCATACAAAAAGACGAAACAGTTGATTCACTGCTTTGACTTCCCGAAATTCGCGTTTTACCACGTGCCGGGAAATAAGCGTCCAGAACATAAAAGCCGACTTCATTTATCATCTTCTTATTTTCTACTGCACCAGTTTTAAGTCGCCGTGTATATGGGTCAGCTGATGCAACGTGGGCTGTGAATATTCGGCTGATTTCCTTTTTAAAAATAGTTTAGTGTTCAACAGATTTTTGGGCGTAAACGTCCACCAATGCTCAAGACTTCACATCATACAAAGGTCTGCGCAGAGTTTACACATCTGGAAAGTGAGTCGACTGCCGAAAACATAGCAATTTTCACTTACCTACACAAGATATTACGTGACAAATTTCAGAGCGTCCCTGGGCAAAAAAGGAATTGCTACCGATGACTTCGACGCTGAATGTTTTCGTGCAATGTCCGTCAAACACTGATCACCTTGGCTCTTTGAGCCCAGTATCTTGAGCACACTAACGTCTTATTATGAGTAAATAAGTTTAGATCGCCAATGGCCTGCGGTTATACGAACCTTACTAGATTCGCGGTGATAGCTGCCGTGCCCTGATGCATAAGCAAAAAGACAGCCACTTAAAAAACGTAGCTTGCAAAGCCCCGATAAAATCCAAGGTATTGGAACCGTTCCTAGGCCTTTCCAACCATTAGGCTTTCCCTAAAAGCCTGCCAGAGATAGAGCGACAAGCTATCTTGTTCATTTTTGGCCTGATGTGGTCCGCGGCAACTGGAGGAGTCAGGAGAGGCTGAGACACCGAGTCTCTAAAAATTCAACATTGGCTCCATGGCGTTGGGTGGCAATGACCAAAAATGGCTGCTTCCCCACTATCTCTCCAAACTAGGAGAAATCCTGCCACCTCTGCCATCTGTGGCCAACAAAAAGGAAGCATCCCTTTAGTTATACCCTATAAGCCCGTCACCGACTGGGTGCGCCTTGCCTGGGGCGGTGCAACGGACCTGGTCGGGCGCGTTGCGCTTTGACGGTGAGCACCCATTTAGAGGAATGGAATCAACCGAAGATGGTCACTTGTCTTAGCTTGCCGGGGAGGCAAATTGCTGGTACATTCAAGCCCTGAACGGGATAATCAGAATGGGTGAACAGGGTTTGGCTAATAACACAATATTTCGTGCATTACAAGCGCAGTCCAGTGACGTGCGGCGCGCCGAGCTTGACGGTAACATCACTTAAAACAATATCAATATGATGACGCCGATTATTTGAGCGCATTAATATTTTATGTCTAATCTTAGAATGCCGTGCAACATGAAAAGTGTCTACCAGTCCACGGGGTGGAACGTAGCAGTAGCAATATTGCAAGAGCCATTGGTACATTGGTGGACGGTTCAATATAAGAGATGCCCGCCAGCCACGGGACAGTGCAAAGCAATAGAAAGTTATGACATGAAATTCTAAAAACTAGTGGGGGCGTTGTTCTCTCCACACATTGAACCTATTTGTTAAATTTGTAGTTGTTCGGACATGATGTCAAGTTCCGGCCTTGGCATGGGCGTACTGGAAGGACAAGTATCGATATCACATAAACCTAGAGATCAACGGCTCGAGCAAACGAGCCGCTGCCACTGCAGGTTACGTACTTGGTCAAACGTGGTGCCGAGCTAACAATCGAGCCTGCGAATGTGCCGTATTGTATGCCTCAGTTTAACTACATGCATTGGTTGTAAGTGGGGAAATATGCATTTAGATGATTTTTTTCCAGTCCCCACTCGTAGGGACAGTAGTAAAACTTTCTTGAAGTTGGGGGAAAAGGCCCTGAACTGCCACTCCCTCTGCCTCTGCGCCTGCGCTCCTGTGTCGTTGCCTGTGTTCCGGTATTCCTTGACCGTTTCTAACCAGTATTTTTAATCGCGGATGAAGAATGGTAAAATAAAATTTGCGGCAAAGCTAACGAACAGGGGTTTTTCAAGAGTCAAATGTTAAAACTACTCGTTGCTCTCGAAAAACTCGATGCGTCATGTCCGTTAGGGACGATCGATCTATTGTTCGGACCTCACAACTGTCGCCTGAAGGACAGATTGCCGACGAGGACAAGACCTATTAGACGCAGCAGAAGCGACAGACACCTATTGGAAGCGGGTGTCGGACAGTGTCGGCCACGCACGTAACGCTGGCGGGAGTGGCGCGTCGCTAGCAAGGTCAGATTTTCGCTCGCTTGTTCCAATGAGAGCCTATGTACCCGCTGCGATTGCTGTCGACCAATTTCTACCATCCATTGATGCACTGATGACATATGCGACACCATCAGGTCAAGCCATACTTAAAGTTGTCCGGTTCAAACTCAGCCCGGTTCGGTGTCAGTCTCCGAGCGGTACTCAGTTTATCTCTATGTTTTCCATCGTCATTGTCATTTGTCATTGTTTGTCACTGTCATGTCATTTCGTTTGCTCTGTTTTGTGTTATCTTTCCTATTGGCTTGCCCTTTCTCATTGCTTTCTCTCGTTTCAGCCCCACTATGCTGTCGGTGTTGAAATGCGTGACTTTGGTGCATATGACTTCTCATTTATGCTGGTGAACACAGCTCAAGATATTGGTGCCCATATATCTGCTACCTAAACAGCTGAAACCCATCACCAAATTCTGCAGTACTCAGGTATGCTGCATGGGAAGCTAATCATTCACTTGTCAATATCCGTAGCCGTAGTTTTAAAAGAGTTTCTTGTCTCCGCTGTAGTGATAACCGTGTCTGCCGTAGCCGTACGCCCCTCCAGTAGCCTTTCTCACAAAGAGTTGTTACAAATAGTTTGTGTTTGTAAGTTGTAATTTAGAACTTACAAACTACAACTTACAACTGTTTCATAAAACTAGCGCGGGTTGTAGAATTGTAGTTGTAAAGCTCCGCGCCGTGTGTAATTTGTCGCCGCCAATCACCGGCCTTGCCAAGGACGTATAAGAAGTACGCCTGACCGGCTTTTTAGCAGCCCATACGCCCAACGTTGACGTGACGTCACTGGAGTCTTGATACAGCGAGGGCAGCGCACAGCCTCGCGCGATGCACATTGCGATCTGGATATTTGCGTTTCCGTTGGTCACAGCTGCATTCATGCCAATTTTGCTGGGAAAAGCCACCCTTTCTTCCTTCTGTCCTTAAAAATGCGTTGCACTATCAAACGAAAGTTCGGTGCAAATTCAGTGAACCTAACCCAAATTACATCGTTCATACGTAGCGGGATGTTGGTGACAATGCATGCAGTCAGGCCCAGGCAGTCGGGCTCGCCGTTCTCACTGTCCCCGTTCCTTCCAGCGCCGGTTTCTGTGTAACCCATGTGCACGTGCCCAGGGTCGCACCCAGCATCCTGGTGGAGCATGAGTGACACAGAGCTTTATGTAAGGCCCCTGATGAAAGTTCCCAAGTTTTGAGCGGACCCCAAAGTTTCCTTTTCTTTCGTTTCTGTTTTTATCCACTTATTCCGACGGGCGTGTTCATGAGGGGGCCATGGAATGGACACTGACAACACATACTTGTTTGGTTCAGGCGGCGCCGTCAGTAAAACACTGGGAGCCACAGAATACCTATGGTGCGACATTCTGGTGACACGGGCGCCGGGCCTCATGATCGGTTCGGAGGCCCTCTGAGGGAACACTGATCTCCTTTATGGCGCCGGCCGTCCTCTGACGGGAGCAGTTATTGCGACTCGGAGTAGAGGCTTTCAGTGACGCACAATAATTTCTTGCAGGTACAAGGGGTCTACTAAATGACACAGGGATCACTTTTAACAAAGTCAGGCCCCTGGGCAAAGCGGAGCAAGGCCGTTTGTTGGTTATTGGGCCCACTGTCTGATACATAGCCATTCCATTGTGTCAAGCAATGCTGGCCCTATTATTGCCCTATTTCCCATCTCCCTTTATTGTCGGGGGTCCCAACAATGCAAGAGGCCCGCTGACATTCCAGGTCCCGTCGCCGGCCTTTCCTTGAAAACGGGCTCGCTGCCGACTTGGATCCCCTTGCTGACACAGGATCCCTTGTCAGGCGCTGTAGCCCCATGATAAGACAAAGTGCCTCTTTTTCATCTGTGCTTAGCTAGCCTCCGCGCCCACTTAACATTAGTTCGTTTCAACAGCAGGTGTGCAATCGATATTTTCTTAAGAGTTTGGGAGCACACCTCGGCGATAACGCATCACGCCAGTTTTATTTTTTTTAAGAGCGCTGTGGTAAAGATGAAGACGTGGGCAGAATGGAGCGCCCCTTGACTGTGCCCCTCCAAAACAATCAAACAGCAGCGACAGCAGGGTTTGAAGACTAAAATCTTGTGGACGGCGATTTGTTCCCTTTGTGAGTTTGTGAGGGCCCTCGTTTGACACCTGGCTACCATATTTGGTTGCCCCTCCCCCTTCACAAGTGTTTTGACCCCAATGCTACAAAATCTCCGCAAAATATAAATATCACAGGGACCTTCTTCAGACATGACCTGCGGTTGATGACCGTTCTACTAAAATAAAGGACTATTCCGTGCCACTAACTTGAAAAACTACTGTACATTAAAATCAAGTGGCCTAAGAGCCGGTAAAAATTATTTCGGGCGACGTTAGGTTTACAGTTCCTCACAAGGGCGTAATGTCGCTAAATAATTTGCTTGGGAGTGCGGAAAATGGCTCACCCTGTCACAAAATATGCATTTCACCTGGGTCCTGGGCTTATCCCCAATCACTTAGAAAAGGTAACGTCTCCGCTTGCAGAATAGAAACACTAACCAAACCAGCACGACTTTGCTTGATACTTCTAATCAAAGTTTGAAGGACTATTAATTGCCTTGCCTCCAATGACTTTGAATGCTGCATCTACCTTACGTTTCCGCTACGCCACGGCAATGGAGACGGCAGCGGCGGGGGCCAATGACACAGGGCACCAGTGACGTCATTGCCCTGTGCTGAGTCACACGGGATTCCACCAATAGGAAATTCAATGACGCCCCCCCCCCCCCCCTGTTTCACCCGCCAGCTGACACTGTCCATGTCGGACGAGCGCAGAAAAAACAAATGATGCTATGGATCATCATAAATACCGCGGTTTGTAAACAGAAACAAAAGAAATTTATCGAAAGTGTCAAGGAACAGAACATTATGTTCCCCAATACCAGCACTCAAGTGCATTTGTCATTGTATTCACCGTGCGTCTTACAGTTTTAAGCAGAAGTAAACACATAATATTGACACTGTCATGGCAACCAGCGAAGCAGTGACTCAGTGAACCAGGATAATACTAGTGTTCTGTTACCATGGTACACACCTATATTCTACTCGCATACATGGGATTCATGCATCGTTCACAACCGGCGATAGCTGTTCCTGTTTGGCGTTAAGGTGGGTGTCGTCGCATGCCCGCAGTTTGATAGGATTCCTGTTTTCGCTTGCATGAGGAGAAACTACACTTAAAATTAAGACATTTCATAATCTATTGGTACAGTCATTTTATCCTGGCAGTGACTTAGATGCCAGTAGACCTACTCACAGAAAATGATCACCTTGGTATCCTTACCCCCCCCCCCCTCCCCAGCCCATCAACGCGCGAGCACAAGACGACGCAGGATTTCGATCGGATCGGTGCGGCTACCAAGGTCACTTATAGTGATGTATAATAGCGCAAAGGAATAAATTTGCTGCACGCTTGGTTGCACGGGCCATGCGCGGTGTTAGAGATGATTAAATCCGTCAACACCATCGCTGGGTTGCTTCACCTGAGCGCTGTGTTCTGTGAGCTTGTTTGCCGTTCCGCTTCCTCTGAGTACTTGTTTAGTTTGCCCCGGGGGGATTCTTGCAAGCCTCCTTCCTCTGCGAGCTTTGCGTCCGCAATCCATTTTCGCTACTGGCATTGCCTTAAGCTTACGATCACCTATTCTACAACGGGGTAGGCCATCGTTGATTTGTAGTTGTAATTTGTACTTTCAATCTTACAAATGCACCGCGGCTGGAAAATCAGCTGGCCTTTATGAAACATGCCAAGGTATGGTTGTAGAAATTCTCGAGAGATTTGTCAATTTTTGTGTGTGGTTTTGTATAATTGTAATTTGTATTGTTATTTGTAAGTTTCTGCTTTATGAAACACATTTTTACAACTACACATACAAATTCACAAACTACAGTACAAATGTACAAAAAAACTGCCTTTGTGAGAAAGGCTATAGGTCGATGAAGGCCGAATTCACCGTCGTAGCCGCCTCACAGTCCAGCAATGGCGAATCTATCACCACTCCCACCGCCGGATCCACCGGAGCCGGACCCGCCGTAGCCGTACACGCCGTCAAGTCCTCCGCGGCCGAATCCTCTGCCGGTTCTGCCTCCCTGTCGAACAAGAGTGAATACACTGCCGGATCCGCCGCCGGATCTACCGGAGCCGGAGTCGTGCCCGCCTGAGCCGTATCCACCTCTTAGTCCCCGCAGGTCGAATCCGCCGTCGCCTCCCAGCCAAACGAGAGCGAATACACCGCCGTATCCGCCGCCGTGTCTACCGGAGCCGTGCCCGCCTATCAGTCCGCTGAGGCCGAATGGTCCGCTGGGCCTTGACGGGGAACAGCAGCTGGGAGCAACGGCGGCCACCAGGCAGAGGACGATGGCCAACCGCAAGACGTAGAACGAGGCTATCAGGACAGCATCTTGTGAGTGTGGAGGTTAGATGTGACTGCGATATACCTGAAGTGCCATGAACACACCGCGGCACAAGGAGAGAAGGGGAAATACATCTGATTTGTAGCGTGAAACAATAGTTTGACACTGCCGGGGAGGCAAACCGCCGGAGGCAAACCGCCGGTAAGCCCTAAACAGGATAATAAGAAGGGGTGAATAGGGGTTGGCCAATAACACAACATTTTTTTGTTAAAAAAGGAAGCCAGTGGCATGCAGCACGCCGAGATTCACAGCAACATCATTTAAAGAAATATAAATATCATGACACTGATGATTCAAATGTATTCACATGTTATGTCCTCACTTTTGGACTGTTGTGCAACAAGAGGCATGTTTACCATTTCATGGGACATCACGCAGCAATAGAAAGTTACGAAATGAAATTCTGAAAAACCAGCGGTGGAGTTGTTCTCTCCGCACATTAAACCTATTTGTGAAATTGATAGTTGTTCGGGTATAATGTCAAGTTTTGGCCTTGGCATGGGCGCACTGGGTAATCAGATTTTCAACACTAAGATACAGGGGTTTAGCCAAAGAACTAAAGTAGATTGTTAAGGTGTAGCTATTGCTTTACCTTCATGACGTCGAGTTGATCGTGCTGGCTGCCAGGCGTTGGAAGTGTGGTAGCTGCGGTGGTGCGCCTGTCGTTTTATGCCAGATATACCCCCCCCCCTCCACACACCCCATCCCCCACCCCCAGCTGACCTATGGTCCCTGCACTCTGCAGCAGGTAAATAATGGGTGTCACGCCCAGCCGCGGGATAGTGGACGCAAAGGTCATGTTTGCTTTATAGAAGAGGAAAGTTCACCCCAACCTAACACACTTTTTAACCAGTCAAGGTCGTCCCCTAAACGTCGTTTTGGACAATGTAACACAGACCATAGCTATTTCAGTCACTAATGATAAGCAACATTTATTACGAACGTACTCATTGCTTTAAAGAATGAAGTCGTCAATGCGTTAACAAACCGTGTTTCCTGTTGTGAAGCTTGTGGTGACTAAGAAACCAACGAAGGAAAAAAAATGCGGAGATATCTCTGAGCATATCACCGATTTTTAAAACTTCTCCGGAGCACACAAAACGTACGAATGCGTGCTTCATGTTGCCTTCGCCACGTAGCAGCCATATGTTTCCAACTATCTCTAAATCAGCAGCTTCTCACACTTGTTGCAGCTTCTCACACTTGTCTCACTCACACAGATTGGGTGGTCGGACGTCGCTACAACCTGGACTACCTGGCAATGGGCTCATCTGTTTTTGCGATTTCCATTTTACACGGTATTTCACAACAGAAAAAAACAACACATGTGGTGATCAAATTTACCGAAAACTGGCTGCACGCCATGTTTAATTGCATAACCGTTTGACCCAAGTACAACAGGTTATACAATTTTCACTGCATTATTCGTGCAGTGTCTAAAATGGCGATAGGCCTGTTTAACAGTATCTTTTGAGCACATCTAAATTATGAATGTTCTGGCTTTTTACTTCCTAACCATCCCACTTTCTGACTTTCTGTCTCCTACTACTTGGTTTCGTGAATACGGCTGCACCGTCAACACTGGAAGAACTGTGCACAACATTTAGGAGTACGTCGCCGTCGATTTTGAAGTGGTACGGATAGTGTGCGCATTGGAGTATCTCAGCATTTTTCCCACTTTGCCTATGTTGGAGGATACCCTAACCTTAAGTGCAGCATCAGTGGCTTTATCCATACAGTGAAAACACGCACGTTTAAAGGAAGTATTCCACATTTGTATGGGGTTTTTACTTGAAATAGCCATCTTGACGATCTTTGGTGCAGTTCGAATCCCTGCTCTTCTTAAAGGGAGTGTTCCACATTTGTACGGATTTTTTTTACTAAAATAGTCATCTTAAACGTGTTTTGATGCAGCTCACGGCCATGCGACTTTTTGGATTCACGACGCCATAGTACACTTCCCATGCAGCGTTCATGGTCAAGAAAAATATGATTTTCCGGTCGTTTACATCTGGTGCTCGTTAACACGCTTTTCAGATATGACGGTCGTCAATTGGCTCCCAAGGAATGTTGTGCAATGCATGCAGGATTTCAATGCAACTTACGATTTGTGTTAACATATGCAAGAAGTTATTGATTCTGGTTACGGAAGCAAGACTTGTTATCAAGTAGCTTAGAAAATGCATTATACCCGAGTATGTGAATACAAATAAACATCTTGAATCCGCATATATATATATATATATATATATATATATATATATATATATATATATATATATATATATCTCTCTCTCTCTCTCTCTCTCTCTCTCTCTCTCTCTTATTTACATTTATATATATATATATATATATATATATATATATATATACATGCAAGAACGTCACGTCAAGAGAACGTCAAGAACGTCAAGAACGTCAAGAACGTCAAGAACGTCACAAGAGAGAGTCAAAACATGAGCACATGACGATATTTGGCTCAACGAACACTTCCATCCCCTGCTATTCTATGCCTCTAAAAGGGCATGGTCGTGAACTGTAGCCAAAGGTCGTCAGTATGGATATTTTAGTTGACAACCGCATACAGCTGTGGAACACTCCTTTTATGAATAGCAGGGGTTTGAACTGCACCAAAGATATGCAAGATGGCTATTCCAAGTCAAACCCCCATACAATATGTCTTCCACGTCTGCCATATCTCGCGAGACAAAATGACTACAAGTGAGTGTTGTCATACAAACGTTGCCTGGCACAATCAAGTAAAAACTTACTGAGTGTACCAACCAACCAACGGTTACAAGGGATTGTAGTTTACCGTATCTGTTGCTTGTTGCAATATTTTCACATGTGGAAGATACCTTTAAGCACCAAGTTTGAAGAAAGCAATTGTAGTGTCTGTGTACTGTCGAAATGAAAATCATTCACATTCTCCTGTATTATCATGCCCTCCCGGGCTACCATACGAAATGAACCCCTGTTCATTATGAATGAAAAGGGGTGCTTTCCCTGTTCCCTGTAACCCCTGTTCATTATTATGAACCCCATTCATGAAAATTGAGAATGTCAATACTGCAATACAGTATTGGCATTCTCAACAGGCTTTGGCAAGTTTCGAAAAGAGATTCATGTCACTATAGGACAGTTTTAACAGCATATCGTGCTTTGACATTAATAACCTGCCATAAAACCTGGCGATCGATACGTTGCGTGAGTGAAAGTCCACCAAAGCTTTTCTAACGACCAGTACCAAGCCAAAAAATCCACAAACAAATCATCCACTAATCCGCCACTCGACACAGCGTCCCCGACAACAATGGCCGAACGGCGTCAGGTTTCGTGCGTCTCGAGATATTCTTTAGGTTTGACTGCCAGATGCTTCCAGGCATTGCTGTCGTCACAAAACCATTCCATGATGCCATCAAATGATGACGTAATGAGGTGCATTTTTACAAACTTTGAAATTTTGCTATTTACAATCGTTTTTTAATCTTGAAAGCTTACCGGTAGTTACAAGTAAACTTTTTCCATCATGTCAGATGTTTATCTCAATATCCTCAAGGTGGAACATTGCCGTTAAGTCTACTACCTCCCAATAAAATATGATATATCGATTCTTGGCTCTATCTTTATGTTTGTCTTTGAACATGACAAGGTAGTTATGCCGGCAAACTGAAAGAAACATTTGCACCTATGTTTGCAGGCGTGCACAAATGCAATTTGCTACTTCATGATGATATTGCCAACATTTTGAGCCTATTGGGGTATTACAGCGCGTAATTAATTCATTGCATGTCTTTATGTTGGCAATTAGCGATTCAGTTAGCAGTTAGCAATTTATTTTGGTGGCACGGACAGGTCAGTACGGCTCATTAATGCACATGCTTGGCATAAGCTCGCATGATACAGCTTTGGAAAATTATCTTTCATTTAAGAATTCTGAAAATACAGTGTTGCATTATCATGGATGAACTTACTACTGTCTTAACGCATTTGGTATGCAGGCAGGCATTGCTTGTGAGTCATCATTGTCATCATCACTGCAACATGTGTGAGATGCTGGGTGCTCAAAATAAATGAGAAGTACTGCTCTAGGTTTCTTGGATAACACCTAATAACATTTTTATTATGAGTCTTGTGTGCACTGGCAGCTTCATTTCTTCCTTGAATTTCGCCCATCTAACCATAGCTACATGCACTTGTCATGTATCCAGCATTGTGCAAGGGCAGCAGGTTTGCAGTGTCATTTCACTACTTGTAATACTGTCTTATTATACATGCCTTTTTGCTTGTGTGAGCAATATTTTTGAGTGAAGCCGCCTCATGGCTACAGTATGTTGCATGACTGTTGAAGCTGAAGACGTGTTCGTGAAGTGAATCGCACGTGAAGGCCCTTGGAGTGATTTATCACATCACATTCATTCCTCCCTGACGCAGGAGGCCTTCTGACCCATGCAGACTGCAGTTCACCTCGGATCGTTGCATGAACCCTTACTGACGCAACAACATTCCTGATCGCCGCAGATATTAACTTATAAATAAAAATTCTGCCTTTACTCCTTCATTTCTACCACCAAATTCCAGCACCATTTTACGGTGCCAATAAGGCCAATCAGTTCACTCCATGGATCTAAAAATTGCACAGATGAAATATGCGTTCGGCCATCTTCCAAATACACTGTTTGAAATTATAAAGCGTTGAAGGGTACTTCTGTCGAATGTGTCTTCACTTTCGTCCGCCGTTTAGCCACGGCTTAATGTTCACCGCGAGGCAGCCGCCGCGCAGACTGCGGAGACTGCAACGCCCGTTGGTTTTTGCTAAGATTTGCGAGCGCGCATGACCAATACGTTACATAATTTGTGTCCTAATGAACTTTGGCTGAATGTTGAGCATTGTCCGCATGCTGTGACATTTAAATTTTCACAGCTCCCGGCTTCTTTTCCCAGACCGCTTTCTCATGCATACCATTTCGCGTGCCTGTGGAGACGGATGTTGATAAGCCACGACAGTTTTTCGGGGATTACGGCTTCTCACGATCGGCATAAGAATGCTCTTAAACTACACTAATAAAATGCATCACGACTTTCTGCGCCACGACGAAACTGTACTGCGCCTGGCGCTGCTGCCGAGTTACGTCGTGAAAGGACAAATGGCCATCTGCACAGCTGGCTTTCGTCTCTGTTGATTTCAGGGTGCGGCTAGAGACTTTCACTTTCCTCTGGACTTAACAAGGGATATCACTGGGAGCATTTGACAATGGCTCAAATCTGGCGTACTTTTAAGGGTTTACCAGCGATACTGGGCGTAAACAGCGTATTAGCGTACTTGCGGAGAATGTGTATGAAGTCCTCGCATTCTTGTCATAGCCAGGTTGCTGGAACGTTCACCAATAATTGTAACGACTAACGATTTAGTCAGAAGGGCATGAACTGTTGTGAATAGTTCGTTGTGATGAACTTCTGTAAATAGTTCTATGGAACTATTAAATTATATATTACTATTAAAGTAACAGTATTAAAGTATTTGTATTATCAGAAGATGATTAAACTTGCACCATGGGTAGAGTTATATAAGAAGCTCTGTCCAAACTGTGCTTCTATTTTTCAGTCTGGTTTGTTAAGTGGTCTGAGTCAATCTCACTGTGGCAGTGATTTTGTGGAAATAGGATCTCCGTTGCCATTTGTGTAGCTACTGATGTGATGGAATGGGGACCTCCAATTTTCACCTGTCATTTTTGCTGCAGCAAGTTAGTCATGGATGCATGCTAGTCATATTTAAGATAGTGGTCATAAGTGGACTGTGGCCTAATCTTGTAAAAAGCATGTAATTTTACAATTGTTTTGTCTCTGCTCTGTGCATATGTTATAATTATTTGTGCCGTGGCAGCTACGTGCTGTAATTTATGTGATTTTAATTTTCATCAGATCTTGGCAGCTGCTGATCATTCCACCCTGCGACTTTCAACTAAAGGAAACCCCCTTGATGTGTGATGTTTTCTATGATTTTAATATCACATGAAGGCCTTCGCATGTCATCTGTATGTGAAGCCCTGTTAGCCCACTGCAATGGGTAAAGAATGAACGATGCCAGGGAATAGCACATTTCACATCAGCCATTATGGCACAAAAACAGGGCATCAAGAAAAGATAGCAAACATATGAAGGCCTTCAGGTCGCACCGCTCCTCAAAAAATCCGTTGTGCGTTCCTGGTCACTGCATGGAAAAGAAGCCATGAACCAACTATTTTAAAACTGTTGAACCTCCCTGCTTTGTGGGTTTTTCCCTGCTCTGTACGTATGCAAATACCCACTGACACACTGCATTGGCAATGAACCCGCTGTTTCGCAAGTGAATTGAAAAAAGAGCGTGCATGCTTAGAAATCCATAGCAAGGTATGGGGCAGTTTGTGATCTCGTGAACTTTCAACGGTCGGCTTACGTGTGGTCGCAGGAGCATGACCACCAGCTGTGCCGCTGAACCCGTCCTGTTTCACCGACGCGCTCAGCCAGCGCGCGGTGGGCCCACCGAGCTGTGGTAGCTGGTGCGCCCCACAGACGCCAGCTGGCTGCCTCCCCCGCCGCCGCCGCCACCTGCTCGACCGGCTGCTGTCCGTCGCCTGGGTGGCGGTGCAGCGGTTTTAGACTGCTGCTGCCGTTCTTGCCCCGCACTTGGTGTGCGGCGGCCGATGGACCTACGAGGTGCTGGCCAGTGCCTGCTGCGCGACCACCTCAGTACGCTGCAGGTGCAGCTCGACTCGGAGTGCCCTGACGTCTGTGTACGTCTCGGCTGGCGAGCCGTCGCCACCCCGTCTCTTCTTCATGGTTTTCAATGCCTGGTCTTATCCGTGTTGTCAATAAATTATGTAAATAATGCGCAAGAACTGGAAAAAATCAAGTTCTTGTGTTGGTATTTTATGCTGCCTTGAAAAGAAATTGCAAATGCTCTTGAGTGGTGAAGACGTGAGAAGTGTTTAGCTGCACCCCCTTGGTTACCGCGACCTTGTTTTGGTGCCATAGCCCTCCTCTGGAGGTGGCGCATGCCAGTGCCCACCCGTGCCACTCACACCAGTTCCGTGCTCGACATGCGTAATTATTTTGTGTGTCAATTCTGTGTACACAGCAGTAGGTTCTCGAGGCGCGAGCAAAAAACCTGTGTACTTTGGTAGCGGTTTGCAGTGTGCAGCTCATTTTTGCCCGCGGTGGAATTTTCATGTGTGCCAGAATAAATATGCATCAAGGCGGGCAGATCGGCGGCTGCCGGTACGCAGCAGAACTGCGCGCAACTCAGAGCTGAACAAAATAACCCATATGAGGTGGCAACACAGCACGGATGAAAGTTCACACTTCTGACATCATCAATGGCGTAACCATTCACACCACGGGTCAGCCGGTTGGCTCTCCGGCCGTCGTCGTGGGCTGGTTGTGGCCAAGTTGCCGACGCGGCGCTTCGTTCGAAGCCAACGCACCTGACAGCGGTCGGATAGAACGGGGTTTTGCTATGTCTGTTTCTGCTTTGTCATAGCCTTACTCGAACCCGCCTCGTAGGTCAGTCGTTGGAGCAATGGACACCTGACGGCTGGGGAGCCAGGCCATGTGGGTACGCCGACTAAAAACTGCGCTCGATTATTTGGTTCATCAGAGGCAGTCAACTAGCCATGAAAGTGTGTCAGTTTGACACGAGGTAGCCATGTCACCTTGAAATGCTTCATGCCTTCCATGTCACCCTGAAATATTTCAGCCATGATCACCAGAGACATTGCAGTTTCTGGACTAGGGTGGTGAGGTCAAGGTTTTCGCAACAATCTATGATCACCATGGACTCGGATCTCTTGATGACGTGGGTCGGATATTGGGCCTCTTGTGTAGTGGCCCGGTTAGCACTGCTAAATAGTGATGACGATTTTTTTTTTGGGGGGGCGGGTGTTATAACTGAATTAGAAATACTGCAACCCGACACAAAATTGCACTGAGTTGGTTTCCGGATGTATTATCGAATTATTTGGCAAGCACTTGCCAAAAAAGAACAGGAACCATTTCAACATGTTAAGTGGGGGATAAACCTCACTAGAAATTGCCCATATTGAAAAGCTTGATTTGCAGGCACATGTCCGATAACGCCTTTGAAACGGTTCTGGCGGAGATCGGAGTCGCGGTACATGCATGCATTGTGGAAAAAGCCAAGCATCCTAAGGTGTGACAGCTGTTCTTTAAAAGATGGAAGAAAACCAAAGTTAACCGAGAGCACGCTTTTGAAACGTCAGACGGGTCTGTAACAGACTAGACAAGACACGTCAGACGCGACAGGGCAGACAATGCAGGACAGACAGCTCCACCAAATCGCTTGCATATCGTGAAATGACAACGATTGTTCTCAATCTTGGTTTCGTCACGTCTGTCAGCCAGAATTAATTTTTTGTGGATACGTGCCGAAGGTTTGGCGAAGGTATGACCAACAGGTGTCGCTCATCCTTGTGGCAGTTCTGCTTGATTTCATTCTGATTGGTCCAATTTCACGAACAGCCACCATTGCAAGAAAGATAAGAAAAGCCGCGTAAAATCTGGCGACTCCAGCTGGCCAATTAAGTCCAGATGTATAGTGCCAAATATGACGAACGTCACCTCATGCATTACAAATTGTCAACGTTTGGATGCGTGTATATTAATGCATGCCATGAGTTTAGGAAAGGGTAACGCGTATCCCCGGGGCTTCTACATGCCTACCCCTCTGTCCCCTTGCACAGCGTCTTTGTGCACGCTTGCCCCTAGCAATTCACGAGCTGCTTAAAATAATGCCTCCGCCGCCGAGTCGGCCGCGGCAAAGTCCTTATCT
The DNA here is from genome assembly GCF_011947565.3 of Pollicipes pollicipes. Classification (NCBI taxonomy): domain Eukaryota; kingdom Metazoa; phylum Arthropoda; class Thecostraca; order Pollicipedomorpha; family Pollicipedidae; genus Pollicipes; species Pollicipes pollicipes. Next base: position 44,631,849 of record NW_023596420.1, on the reverse strand, counting down.
GTCGTCGCTTGCTTAGGGCGTGTGCTGAATAACCGCAAAACATTTTTGAAACACTTCCAAAGTCACGCAGTGCGGACTGGTGACACTGGAGTGCATAGTCAACATGAGCACGACCCATTATGATACGGCGTGCGTAAAAAGCTCAAATGACGACATGGGACCGGATCTCGGTCGGTTATGACCGCGCCTTCCTCTGCACGCCGAAAATTTAAAATCAGTGATGCTGCCTGTGCCTTCATTGTTGTACTTCTGGTAATCTTATCACTGCTGCAATGCTTCGATATCGCACAGATGCAGTCTGATCCACATTAATGCCTTGCCGAATGATCACTCCTGCGACATCTCCGATAGCCTCAGGCATCGCTGAGTAAGTTATCCACACACGGAACCAGTGCCAAAATGTTGGGCACCTCCATATTGCATCCGACGTCATTCTACAGTCCAGCGTTTAACATTAGTTCTACTAACGAGGATTACTTCGTTTTAACCCAAGCAAATCACCTGGAAAATGAAAGGTGTGTGCAAGCGTCGGCGTGACAGCAAGATCGGTGAAATGGCAACTCCTGCTATATGAGGACCGCCGGCGTTATACAACATTTCGACGCAGTTTCTGTCGCCACGTACATGGGAGGGCTATGCCAGCCAAATTAATCCAGTCATCTTAAGCTGACTAGCAACGCGCCAGGTGACTCTGCTGCATCTGCGCGCCGCCGACCGATCTCGTGCAGCGCTCGCGGCAGCAACCTCTGCTTCCGCGGCCTCGCGCATTGTAATGCTTGGCCGCCGCCTGATCGGGGCCGAGTCCATACCGCAGCCAGGCTCGTCAGCTGTCAGCCGAGCCCGCCGTCGAATCGACACGGCCGACGGCCGTGTGGGGCCCGCGGGGCGGAGGGGGGGGGGGAGCATCCCGTCCGTACCACCCCGCCCTGAATCACTGCCGACCCTGGCGCTCAGCGCTCCGCCTCTATGCAGCCGCGCTGCTGCCCGGCAGCGGCGAGGGCAGAAGGCTGCGTCATGTCCAGAGAGCTCGTGGGGGCATAATAAGCGTGTGTCGCGATGGTGGACATGTGCTGTGGGTGACGTGCACGCAAGCGCGCACGCGTGTTCTCAGTGTCGCCGTCGGCCACCATCACGGGCGACCCAGCAGGGGCGCAGGGGCGGAGTTGACGTGTCCCCCCTCTGCCTGCCGGCAGGATGGCAGAAGTGTGCATTTGCTCTCCAATCTTTGGAAGGTCTTTTTTCCCAAAGTAAAGGTGTTGAAGCTACTCGATGAGTAGTAAAATTTAGGTCAAGGAGGTCCCCGTAACTGAGCATGGGGGCATCAAATCCGGGCCAGAAGACCCTTTGATGGTCAAGAAGCCAATTATCTAGATCATGGCATCAACATTACGAATAAGATGACCAACGCTCTAGATTGGGAGGCCCAATGTTATGTTAAGGAGGCACATTTGTTGACTCGGGAGGCCCCCTTTACAAACTAAGAGGCTCCATTCTGGGCTAAAGGGCACGCTCTACATTCAGGAAGTCCACTGCATGCATCCGATGGCGCGGCTCCGAATCAGGACGACCTGTTTGGGGATAGCGGGACCCCTCAACTAGATTTGGAAGCCTCTTCTTGAATCGGAAGTATGCTGTTCTGGACTAGAAGGTATTTCTATGCAATGGGAGGCCCCTTTCTGGAACAGGATGCCTGCAGGCCACCATTTTCGGTTTGCTTGATGTCGACTTCCATTTACTTTGCATGTGATAATGTAACAGTTCGACCCGGGCCCCATGCCCTAGGTGCATCATCCTCTTGACATACAACACTGCAGAGGATCCTCCCCCCCCCCTTCTCTAATTTGGTGAGGCCCATTTTGTCCAGGGGCCCGCTGGAAAATTCTGCCCCCCTCACTAACTAAAAATTGGTGGCGCCACACCTAGTCACCATTGCTCCGCCTTTTAACCCCCACCCACCCATGGCGTAGTGGTGGTCTGGCTAGTGACCATGCTTGTTCAAATGCTCACTAGATGTCACCAGGCATGCCATCAGCTGCTTCAGGTGTCAGATTTCTGTGCATGCTGTTGCCGTTTGCTATAGCTATGTCATTATGTGTGTGGAGTAATGCGCGTACAGAGGTGATTTGCTAACCGCCAGTCAGACATACCAATACTCCGACAGGCTCTCGCTTGATTTGATTCGGAGTCGAAATTAGCATCAATTAACGAACCACATGAGACTCCGGCGAATTTAGGTTGATGCGCACCATGTCGCAAATCTTCTCAAAACGCGAATGACTCTTTTCCAGGGATTCTTCACCCGAAGCATTTATGTTGGCGGAAGACGAACAGCTAGAGCGCTACGTGGAAAACGCATAATGAACTCTTAGTTTGCATGTTGGTGTATTATTTCGCCTCACTGCCTCCGTCACGCCGCTCCATGTAAGTCCGTTGGCAATCAGACTTGCATTGCCTTTGACGTAACACAACACCAAGCGAATCAGGCATCTCCACACGCGTCCCCAGCCCTGCCTCCCCCCGCTCGCAGCGCGCCCGCCCGGCGTCACCACTCTTGTGGCGCCGCAGGCTATGACCTGGTGACCTCTGCCGGGGTCAACTTCCGCGGCCCACCACGAGCCGCCCAATCAGGTGAGGGGCGGGCTGGACGCAACACTTTAGTAGGTATGTTATATGTATGTATGCACGTAGCTGCACAAAGATGACACGGACATTAATGAAAAACATAAATAAAGCTCTTAAACTCAGTGTTCTGAACCTACGGCTGTGGTGTTCTGATGTAACAACAACACTTATGCTGTCTACAAGCTGTCAGTATGTTAAACCGGAGATGAACTCACTTGGAGATGCGTAAAAGTGTGACTAGAACATCGGAAATCCGATTGTGATTGGTCAGCAATATGCTGAAAGTTCGCGAGGAACCGATAGCGTTAGCCCTGACCTCATGCCATCTGCAGCGTGCAGGGGGCACGTTTCAAGCGAGGGTTGCTGTCTCACCAAAGTGGCATGGTGCGGACGACTGTGGACTTATACGCTGGCACGACAATGTGGTATTTCTTCACATTGATGTGCTGTTATCTCCCAGTCCCTCCTTGGTATGTCGCGAAACACTAACACAGGACAGGAGTCAACAATGATCGTGAATGTCAACCTGCTCTAATTTTAGTCTCGGGTTGTTGTTGTCTGGTCTTGTTGTGTCTGGGTGTTGTTGTCTGGTCTTGTTGTGTCTGGGTGTCTGGGTGAATTGGGTGTCTGTTGGCGAATGATGTGGCGCGCCCTCACTCCTTGTACATGCCATGCCATCCTCAATGTGGCATTGCTAAAAACCTTTTCATTATCTATTGTCACCATCATCACCTTTGACATGAATGTCATTACATCACCCTAAATGGCATATGTATGATGTATAGCCTGTAAACTGCTTTAATAAAACGCTTACAAAATAGCATGTGCTATTGTTTGTCTATAGATGTTGTGATGTGTTTTATATATCTTATTAAATGCATCTATACCTGTTATTATTGTATGTTGTTATGCATTATCACCATCATCAACTTTGACATAGATAACATTACATCACCCTAAATGACATTTATCTGCTGCATACCCTGTAAACTGCTTTAAGAAAAGTCTTACAATCATAGCACGTAGTACAAAAGCTCTAAATATTTTGTAGCCGAGTGCTTTCTTGTTGCACCATACTTTCCAAAATTTCACACAAATCCCAATTATCTTAAAAATGGCTTAGACTCCCTCAAAGTTGAAGGCTGAGTTATGCCTCTAATTTTGATTAAAAGTAAAGCAAAGCGGAGGTATGTTTCGTGCCAGGCATAACGACGCTATCGTATCTTGGCACTGTTGATGCTTGGCAACTGACGACATAACTTCGAAGGCAACTGACGACATAACTTCATTCAACAGATCATAGATCATCTAGATCATCATCACCTAAGATCATCCTTAACACGCGCTCGGGTGGGGGTCAAATTGACCCCTCCCAAAGGTTTTTTCTAGAATGGTTTCCGAACGGCGCGGTGTAGCCGCACCAAATTTTGCATAGCTGTAGATAATGGAATAGCGGATCGTTTGGTATCAAATATTAAGACGTACCTTGCAAGATTGCTGACCTATAGCAGGCCAAAGTCAGGCCACGGTTTCAGGGAAGGCAATTTCTAGGGAATCCTTCAATCTGATGCAAGAACGGAGTGTTTAACGAAGCCATACATCTCTGAGATGCTGTCTTAGACAACACAAATATTGAATGAGCAAATTAAGTCTACCTAAGGCCAGTTATGAAGGTCAGACCAAAGTCAAAACCTACTTGTTCTATCACTCTACTGCTTGCTGTATGGGATAGTTTCTGGTGCTCATTTCGAATTTATTGGTAGCAGGAACCGCACTGTACATCTTCCATTGACTTCTTGGAGGTCAGAATAGGTCACTGACCTAAGAATACCTAGTTCGACATTTTTTAGGAGCATACCACCTAGCGCAATCTTTGCCGCCCACTCAAATGCAAAACTCAAAGCAGTCTTGTATGATTTTGGTGACCATGACTTTTTTAAGTCCAAACAAGGTCACTGACCTTAAATGAGCTCGTGGCCTTTTGCTTGGACACAGTTATCTAGCTTCAGGGAACACTTTGGAGGCCAACCCGGAATTTGACTTTGTTTGACCTTATTTGACCCAAAGGTCATGACCTAGGCGCATCCAACTTTGACTTAAGTGAGTTCACGTACAAGTTAAGACACCTTGTAAATTTGGTATCTTAGTTCCTGAGATTTGAGGGGGTTACGAGCGAAGGGTATCTAGCCGGCCACCCGGGCGCTTGTTAAAACCGGATCACACATTTTGAGCTGTGTGCTCAGTGTAGGCGCAACAGGATGTAACTAACAGGCACGCCGAGCCAAAAGTCATATCCGGAAACCACATGGCATAGATTTAGCAAAAAACTGGTTTTGCTCGCAAACTGTTCTGTTACGAGTGGTGAGAATCACGCAACGGCTGAACAATTATGTCCCCGCGCTCAACGCAACAAGCAGTGTCCGTGGCAACAGGGTGGTTTCAATATCCACGCATCCAGTGACCAACTTGCATTCAAACGTGTCACGTCGGGGGGGGGGGGGGGGAGGGGGCGTCCTGTAGTCGTTGAGCGTTGTTCGAATCCGGTGGCGGCATTACGCACGCGGTCTGTTTGTCTCACGCATTCCGATCGCGTGGAAATGTGCAGCGAGTGTGGAATATGGAGGCAAGGCAAAATTCAAATCCATTATCTCCATTATGTACTGTTCTTTAAGTCGTTAAACACTTTTCTCCTTTCAAAATACTCGTAGACATTATTCAAAATCAGGCAGGTCAGGTGGTGGGGATTAGTGTTCAGCACGCGTGCGTAACTGGGGTAGGCCAACCTCGATGGGTCCCTGGGGCTCTTTGTTTTGCCCGATGTCAATATGTCGATAAGTAACTCCTGTCCATAGACTCAAATCGCACACTTATTCCATGCCCTGGCGCCTGTCTGTAGTCACCACGTTAGAATGCGCGACTGAAGCCAGGCTCCTGGGTAGTTACTTCGGCCTATGCCCTACTTCACATCACTGCTTCATGCCCCGCACGCGTGACCTCAAGGTGTCGCCGTCATAATGCGGCTAGCTGTCACCGGTCGCTGGTGTGACCCCCATCCGCCCGTAGTGTGACCCCCATTCGTCCGTAGTGTGACACCCATCCGTCCGTTGTGTGACCCCCATCCGCCCGTAGTGTGAACCCCATCCGTCCGTAGTGTGACCCCCATCCGCCCGTGGTGTGACCCCATCCGTCCGTAGTGTGACCCCCATCCGTCCGCAGTGTGACACTCATCCGCCCGTAATGTGACCCCCATCCTCCCGTAGTGTGACCCCCTCCCGCCCGTAGTGTGACTGACCACCATCCGCCCGTAGTGTGACCCCCATCCGCCCGCAGTGTGACCCCCATACGTCCGTCGCCGAGCTCCGTTAGCTCTGCACGCCTTGCAGCTGGCCCTCGTCTGCCGAGCGGTCCCTGCAGAGCCGTCGCTCACTCTGCTGGACCTCGACGTGCCTCCGTGCGGTGTAGCCACGCACCGTTCGCTGGGCGGGGGGATGGGGGGGGGGGGCCTGACGAGCCGGACGTCTTTCGCCCAGTGAGCAGCAGGAGGTCCGGGCGGCAGCGCGCCGGGCGTGCTCCGCTCGCGTGGACGAGTTCCGACGCCCTCAGCTCGAGTGGCCGAGGTTTGCATGTCCTCAGCTGAGGCGTCCGTTCTCGCAACGTTCCCAGCCCCGGTGTCGGGAAGTGGAACGCGTTGAGCTGGAATGTCCTTCAAGAGAGGGGATTCAGCTGGGCAGTTCTCGGTGAAACGTTCTCAGCTCGGTTGTCCGGTGGTGTAGCGTGCTCAGTTCGGGTGACTGGAAGTGAAACGTTTTCAGCCCGTGCGATCGGAAACGGACCATTCTCAGCCCGTGCGATCGGAAGCGGACTGTTCTCAGGTCGTGCGATCGGAAGCGGAACGTTCTCAGCTAGAGTGCCCCAGTGTGCGATGCTCCGAGCCCGGCCTGGAGCAGCATGAGGCTTGGCACACCGTTCAGGTGAGTCAGCCGGACGCGAGGCTGCATGGGATGTGTATAACGCCGACAGGGTGGGCACTGTGCGGTAAATTCTTAAGGCCGTGCATTTGACTGCACTGTACCCTACTGAGAGTAAGCATGGCAACACTGAACGTTCTCGTTCGATGTGCGACACTGAGAGCTTTAAAGGGAGCTTTTCACATTCGTATGCGGATTTGAACTGAAGTAGCGCTCGCTAAGATCATTTGGTGTAGTTCACAGCCCTCCCGTTCTTAACATATAACCCTCTCTAGTCTGAGCTACACGCCTGCGAAAATGGGGACGGTATTTCGGGGAGAATATTTGGAAGTACCATGACATTCATGATATCACAATGACGTCCCTGAAATCCTGCCATTTCATTGGCCATGTGGCGATCATGGCAAGGACAAATATAATTGTCGCGTTGTTCATATCTGGCTCTCGTGAGCACGACTTCCAAATAAGACGCCCGTCAATTGTCTCTCAATGTGCAAGGTATATTTACAGGTCTCTTTCAAGGTCCATTGGCGCAATTTAACAACGCCGTATTGAGGAACAGATTCACCAAATGGAGAAACTGTCGTTTCTACAGCAGTTTTTCATCTGAAAATATACGAATAGTTGACGGCAGGCTTATTTCATCATCTTTGATGCTCGCTTCTGCAGCGTCTTTTGTTGTTGAGCTAGAGTTTCTCCCGCTCATAACCCGCATCAACGTACTATTAACCCCTGAATCATCTTACCTGCTTGAATCCATCGATACAATTGTAACGCTGCACAGGCGGCAGCCACACAGTCCAGCCATAGGCACCGGCTACCTCGGCCTGCCCCCAGGTCAGAACTACCGCGTGGCTGTCACCCGAACCCGACGTGACCTGTTATTCTTGAACCTTTAGTCGACCCCACTTCCTGACCCACGAGACCTCCGCTGACCAGTCAATCGCTGCATGAGGAGGGCCTCAACGACACGGGCGATATCGGCTGATCGTAGCAGCCTCCCAGTAGTCCCGACACCAGCCAAGACACCACACCTTCAATACCTGCAAATGTGAAAAATGTGCGGCAATTAATGCTAATATGAACAAGATGTTGAAGACCGCTGAGGGCCGCAGCAGGCGCAGATCTGACCCTCGTGCGGAATGGAGCAGCGCTGGCCTTCGTCACACGTTACCCAAATACTTAAAGGAAGTGTTTCACATTTGTATAAGGTTTTGCACTACGACAGTGTCAAAACGGAGGCAATGATTGATACTTTGCGCTGCCCTTATTTTGATGAGTCCTACATATTTAAGTCGTCTGCGCAATATCTCGCTGAATTTCACGCGTGCTGTTTTGGAATTAGGTAGCTATTGATGGAATTGAAGGATCTAGGAAATGTTACGAATTCGACGCAACAAGAACGTGTTTCAATTCGCGTATGGTATGGACATGGGTCGTCCGTTTCGTCGTCCGTTTCGAGCCACTCATTCATTTTGTTCATCGAGAACCGTCAGATGACATGTCAAAAAACGAGTGGCGTGTCACGCCTATAGGGTTCAACTTGCATGTGTGCAGATGAACTTTGCATAAATCTGAGCCAAGTTATAGCGCGGAGGTTATAGGTTTAGATGGTGGCGCCACCTGCGCCTAGGAGATAATCACGCCACCGACTATCCACCAGCGATGCGCGTCATCTCCTTTAACGTTATCTCAGGTCAGGGTCGCCGTTGGTTGACATCTTGACTATCACTTCACATCAGCCATCCAACTCGCACCGTAAAACAACTAAACTGAGATGTGACAATCGTGGCGTGAGAGTAATTAAAGGCCAGGCGAGCTCAGGCCTTCGTGGTCACTCAAAATAACGTTGGCAAATATTCGCAGTGTATGGACATATATTACCGTCACACTGAAAACTCATGAGTGCTAGTCCACCGCATGTTGCGCTCATTGAAGCTCATGAATTGGCCTCAGGTGAAATCGCATTGCTCTCTGGAAAGAAAAGGCATATTCTCCGCATACCTGAACCTAACATTCCGGACACATGGGAGGCCAAGCACATACCTCACGAAAATGGTTTGACCTCGCTCGACCAGTCCTGGCAGGTCAGTCGTGTGAGATGCTGCGAAGCGACGCGCGCAGGAGTTACTGACACATATCGCCTACCACACCACCCTGATTTCTTGCTCCTGCACGGCAGGTGTGCAGCTGCAATGGGAAAGGGGGGTTCCGGCGACCCCCGGCAGTGCCGTTGGTGGCGCAATATCGAGTGCCGGTGGGGGTTTTTCGCCAGTCTGTCACCGTCTGGACTCGTGCTGAGCTCCGTCACAGCCGCTCTGCGGTTATGCAGCGAAAACTTGGGATACTGCACCGCCAGTTACACATGGGCCGGCAAAGCAGGTCTCAACAATTGTTATAAAGCTCGCGACGGTGTATTATTCACGAGCATGTACAAAGACAAATGACGAGTAGCAGGTCGTGCGGCATAGGCG
>NW_023596420.1:44586138-44622775 GCF_011947565.3 Pollicipes pollicipes | reverse complement strand
GTATGTTACAGATCGATGACTATGAATAAAAGAACTATGAGTTCATGAATATTTGTTTCGGCCATTTCCACTCCGATGCTGCCGATTCCTAAATCGAAACACAGAGAGAAGGTCTGAGTCAAAAATCAAATTAGCTTTATCCTATCAAGACACGCGACCAAAATAGTATAACTTTTTAGGTTTCCAACGAATCTTTACACCGATATTAATACTACTTAAACGTATATGATTTAGAAATACCATTTCCGAGCACCTAAATTCGAAATGAACATTGATGAACATAGAAGTGAGAATCAGCACCAGACATGAGTTGGTATTCGTGTCAGTTCATGTCGTATTAGTATTAGTCATCAGGCGTTAGTTCTCACTCTTGTCAGTTCGTAACAACTTTAAGCCAGCATGCAGTTAATACGCGCCCGGGTGGCCGGCTAGATACTCTTCACTCTAGCGGGGGTCAATTTGACCCTCCTGAGATCTCGGAAACTAAGAAAGCTAGAAGCACCAAATTTGCAGGGTGTGTTGACCTTTACGTGAACTCACTTAGGTCAAAATTTGAGGTTCCTAAGTCATGACCTTTGGGTCAAAAAAGTAAAACAGGGTCAAGTTCCAGGTCGGTCACCAAAGTGCTCCCAGAACCTAGATAACCGTTTCTAAGCAAAATGTCGCATGCTCATTTAAGGTCAGTGACCTTTTTTAACCATTTAAAGGTCAATGTGACAAACATAAAGCAAAATTGCTCTGAGTTTTGCATTTAACTAAGCGACAAAGATTACGCTAGGCAGTATGTTCCTAAAACAAAACGTTACCCGGGTCATTTTAGGCCAATGACTTATTCTGACCTCTAAGAAGTCCATGGAAGATGTATAATGCGGTTCCTGCTATAAATAAACTCGAAATGAGCACCAGAATCTATCCCATACAGCAAGCCCTAGGGGAAACAAAACAGGTTGGTTTTAACCTTGACGTGACCTTCGCACCTGACCTTAGGTCAATTTAATTTACTCATTCAACTGTTGTGTTGCCTAAGAAAGCACCTCAGAGATGTACGGCTTCGTCTAAAACTCCGTTGTTGGATCAGATTGAAAGATTCCCTAGAAATTGCCTTCGCTGAAACCATGGCCTGATTTTGACATGCCATAGGTCAACGACCTTGTAAAGTACATCTAAATTTTTGATGCAAGCGATCCGCTATTCAATTATCTACAGCTATGCAACATTTGGCGCGGCTTTGGAAACCATTCTGGAAAAACCTTGAGGGTCCATTTGACCCCCCCCCCCCCCCCCGAGGGCGTGTTAAGCCTGTCAGTGGTATAGTTTCCTTTTTAATTGCGGGGGATGGGCTTTAGCCCTGCCAACGTGAATCCAGCTCCCCACTCCCAATTATGAAAGGCAATTAGGTCGGATCCATGGAAAAATAGCTTGTTCGTGCATTTCGGTAGAAAGTTACGTCATCTTTTAACGCTCAGCCGTTAACGCTCCGGGAGGCTGAACGTTAAAAAGTAACGCAACATACTCCCGAAATCATGAGCGTGGCCTTCCAAAATGAGTCGGGTCGCCCATGATGCGTGGCACGTGCTCGGTCTTCCTTGGTGCAATCCGCCTGTTTTAACTAGGGTTGAAATGCGCCCACGAAATTTTAAGGATTCATAGACTATTTCACAAAGTGCTATGATCGTATCGTTTTTGCGAGGGACAGGCTTTTGCGAGGAGTCAACACTGTTTTGTTTTTAAATAAGTTAAACTCATAAGGCGTTCGCATTGATTTCGAAGTTCTTCCCTTCATTGACACGTACGCAAGAGGTTATGCGAACAGTGTACATTAAACGGAAAGAGAAAAAAACTTTTTGTGTCTTGTCTGTCGTCCTTGATATCAAGTTCAACAAGGAAATGTACTTGTATAGATATTAATGACAATCATAAGTTACCAATAATGACGAATAAGTAAGGTAATAGCACTTGACAGCGTCTTCAACAGAGTGCTCCAGCGTCTCCAACGACAGCGTCACCAGTTCTTTTCTCTTATAATCAATCAGACATCAATCAGACGGCCTCCGTTATCGTATATATATATATATATATATATATATATAATAATATATATATATATATATATGTGTGTGTGTGTGTGTGTGTGTGTGTGTGTGTGTGTGTGTGTTGTGTGTGTGTGTGTGTGTGTGGTGTGGTGTGTGTGTGTGTGTGTGTGTGTGTGTGTGTGTGTGTGTGTGTGGTGTGTGTGTGTGTGTGTGTGTGTGTGTGTGTGTGTGTGTGTGTGTGTGTGTGTTGTGTGTGTGTGTGTGTGTGTGTGTGTGTGTGTGTGTGTGTGGTGTGGTGCATATGTTATCCCTATTACACAGGGTCTCGACACGGAGCCAAAACAGTCGGTTCCGTGTCGGTCTGAGCTCTCGGGCTCATTTTCCAAGCAGGAATAAGGTCGGGCCCGCAATTTGCATTGGTCGGCGCCCCTTTAGCAATGCGGGGCTCTTGTGTTGGTCAGTGTCACAGTGCCTAACCGAGTGTTCTGTACCAACAAGGGCCTCGAGTCGATCAGGAGAGCATTTGCTGAACCGGAACGGGGACAGGACCCCAAATGGTAAAAGACCTCTTGCGTTGGTCAGGGCTCTGTGGCAATGAACGGAAGCATAGAACTTATGATGAGTGTTCAGTTGCGACAATGGAAGGGTCCTGTGTCAGTCAGGGCCCCGGGCCGAACGGTGAGCTCTTCATCCAGTTCCAGCATAGACCCGTTAAGCCGAGCTGGAGTTTATTTGCCAATATTGGATCACCTGCGGCGATCAGAGATCTTGCTGCGTCAGTGAGTGTTACTGCGCCCATCCGAGGCCATCTGCGTGGGTCAAAGAACTCCCGCGTCAGGGAGAAGACCGATGCGATATGAAGCATTTTTCTAAGGGCCCCGGATCGACCAGGGCATCCCAACCCCCTGTCGCCAGACTGGCAGTCGGAAGGATCATTCGATGGGGCGGAGTGGCCCTTCACCCCTAGGCCTGGAAAGATAATGACCCCATGCCTCCCCCCATGGCCATGGCCCCATGGGGCCCCATGGCCCCAAAGTGTTCTACTCAAGCGGCCTTTGTCTGGATAAATTAAGGGGTATCGTTAGTGTGGAAATGAGTGGGTAGAAATAAGTTAAAAATGAAAAAGACTAGGTAAAGAAGTTAATGCTGCTTAAATACCAGGACGGTGCGTTTTTTCCAGTTCTGATATTGACCTCTGGACGGATTTACAGTTACAACAATACGAAGAAGGGACGCACATTTACTCTTTCTGTTTCACACTACCAGATCTTCGTCCCCGCGCCCCAATCCTTCGTCCCCCACCCCCAACTTGTCAACGCTTAGCGTTAACCACAGGGCCGACGCCAAACAGCATGCGGAGACTGCAGCGCCGGGTGTCTAGGTTTTTGTTGCTACGGCTTGGAGCGTGCATGCTCAAAACTGCTTACCTCATTTTTCTCACGACTGATTCGGGCTGAATATTGAACCTTTCGAAGCAACATGGATTTGCCATGTTAAGAACGATTTTTTACTCTTTTCGATCTACAATTTGCGTTCACGGGCTGCTCAATATCTATGTAGAACCCGGATCAAAATGTTGGCAAAGCTTCGGAGTTCTGTCGCTTTAGAAGGAATCTAGTGAATCATTACAACATATTGAGTGCCGGTGATACAGTACACTACACCAGTCGCCTGAAATTTGCCTTTCAAACCAGACACGTATGTATTACAAATTCGGTTACCGGATGGACATACAGTCCATCTCCAGTGCGGCGTTGGGGCATGCAGATCCGGAGTGTGCGTGGTAGCTTACCACTACACCTTTATGGACCCTGTTTATCTATTCTCACCAGCGCCTTCGCCACCTTCCATAATCCCGCCGGAAAGCCCTGCTATCGCGTCATATCTCTCCAGGCCGAGGCCGGAGGCGCCTGCACCACCCGCGGCCGAGTGCTTCCATTCCGGCTGTGGGTGCGCTCCGGACCGTCCTACACTCCGCTCTGCCCAACGAGAGCCAGCTGTCGTTAGATGTTGCTGTTTCACGCTGCTGGCGTTGGCCGGCGCTGCGCACGGGATCATCCTGCCACCGGACAGTCCCGGAGACCACGACCTCGCCATCGTGATCGTCCAGGCGCGTCCGTGCACCCAGGAGCAGTAAGAAGGTGCTGGGGCGTGAGCTGCAGGCGGCCTCCGCCCCTTCGCCTGTGGGGTCGCATCGCCGAGGGCTTCCTGGACAACTGCCCCCAACCCGCTGCAGATCATCTCGGCCGTCGGCGATGTGCTGCAGGCGCTGGCCGACGCCGGCATGCCCTCCGCCGCCGTCGTGTTTGTGGCCGGCCATAGCCTGGGCAGCGTGTTCCGTGCCGGCGTACGTGAAAGCGCAACGCGGAGTCCCTGCGCGGCCTGCTGTTGTTCGGCTTGTACCTGACCGGCGAGCCGCTCGGGAGCTTCCCCGGGCCGGTGCTGCACCTGAGCGGCACGCTGGACGGCCAGACGCGGCCAACGCGCATTGCGCAGACGTTCGCCGGCTGCAGCTGCCTTCAGGCGGACGACCCTTAGGCGCCGCTGCACCGGCCCGTCCTGCTGCCCGAGGCCGTCGACCACGCGCACCTTCTTTACCGGTGAGCTGCCGGCCAGCGTGGCAGCCAACGACGTGCGTTCGGAGCTCGGCGGCGGGGAGGCGCGCGCCCGTCTGGCCGCGCACAGTGTCGCCTTCATGGAGGTGAGCGGGACGGGCCGGTGACCTGCTGCTCCAGGGCTTCAACAGCACCAGCGAGTTTCTGGCGCCGCTGTATGCGCTGCAGCGCGGCGCGAGACAGACGGCGCTGGCTCCATGTGGGCCGAGACCGCGCTGCGGCACCTGCTCAACGTTCGCCACGACTCGGTGGTACTCGGCGTCCAGAGCTTGCACGGCCCCGACCTGGACACGCTGGAACACCAGCATCCTTCCGTCAACGCCACGGGCGACGCGTCCGCGCACGTCTCTGTGTACTCCCTCGGTCGAGACGCCGTTCATACCCGGCCGACATCTCGGTCCACCGTGACCAGCTCCGAAATCGCCGTCAAAATGGTGTCGCAGGAGCTGGTGGCGTCGCTGTTGCCGGCAGCGACGTTTGGACCGCACCCCGCTCCTGCCGCGACGCCAACCAGCCTTGGCGCTGGACGCGGCGCTGGCGGCGGCGCCCGGACCACCGCCAGGGAGCGCTTCAGCCGGCGCGTCACGCCGCCGCCCTGCTGAATGACACGATGGTGTTGATCGGACCGCTCTGGGTGCAGGAGCGGCTGCGGCTCACCCACGGCGCGGGCGGGTGCTCAGGTGCAGTCGGTGGCCCTCGAGACGGCCGTCGACTCGCCAGTCTTCCCCGGCAGCCACTACCTGCAAGCTGTTGGCGCTGTCCAGGGCGCTCGAGTACCTCCTGATTGACGGTCTGAGAGGCACAGAGCCGTAACCGGACGCGGGTCGAACACCCGCTGCAGTGTTTGCCAATGCAGCCCGCTCTGGTCTTTTGTGCCGAGTGCGTGATTACACTTGCTCTTTCCCATCACTGTTTGACATAACCAGAGACTTGCCTGGCTGCTCACGAGTGGTAAATCTTTTACTACCTCAGAATAGCAAACTACACGTTTTCATGAGCCTGAGCGCTGTATTGCAGAGTTTCACGAAGTGAGCGATACGCCTTATTACGTTTTCGATTGGCGCCAAAAAACTGTCCGGTGAAATAGCATTGGTTGAAGGGTATTGCAATACTCCGTCGCATTTTAAAGCTATATAGCTTATTTGCCGATTGTCAGGCTAGTGACTGTTCTCCGGATTGACATGGCCCCCTAATTGGTATCTGCTACCATTTTGTGTCGCAATATTTCTGAATGATTCCGCTTTCAACACTCAACGGTGGGAAACATTAAAAAATATTACACATCGTTCAGTCAACTAAAAAATACGACTTTTTAAAATTTGAATTTATGCTGTTGATGTGTGTCTGTGGCAAAAGTTCTGTTGACGCATGCGCACTTGAAATTATTTGAAGCATGGAGGTCCAAACCGGCTTCACTGGCGTGGTCGTCTGCAACAGGCAAGACAAACGTCAAAGCACACAGAAGTAAAAGTTTATATTACACACTCGCATATACGCAAACGAAAAATACATTTACGCAATCATACAAAAGGCGAAACAGTTGATTCACTGCTTTGACTTCCCGAAATTCGCGTTTTACCACGTGCCGGGAAACAAGCGTCCAGAACATAAAAGCCGACTTCATTTATCATCTTCTTATTTTCTACTGCACCAGTTTTAAGTCGCCGTGTATATTGGTCAGCTGATGCAACGTGGGCTGTGAATATTCGGCTGATTTCCTTTTAAAAATAGTTTAGTGTTTAACAGATTTTTGGGCGTAAAACGGCTCAAGACTTCACATCATACAAAGGTCTGCGCAGAGTTAACACATCTGGAAAGTGAGTCGGACTGCCGAAAACATAGCAATTTTCACTTACCTACACAAGACATTACGTGACAAATTTCAGAGCGTCCCTGAGCAAAAAAGGAATTGCTACCGATGACTTCGACGCTGAATGTTTTCGTGCAATGTCCGTCAAACACTGATCACCTTGGCTCTTTGCGCCCAGTATCTTGAGCACACTAACGTCTTATTATGAGTAAATAAGTTTAGATCGCCAATTGCCTGCGGTTATACGAACCTTACTAGATTCGCGGTGATAGCTGCCGTGCCCTGATGCATAAGCAAAAAGACAGCCACTTAAAAATCGTAGCTTGCAAAACCCCGATAAAATCCAATGTAATGAAACCGTTCCTAGGCCTTTCCAACCATTAGGCTTTTCCCTAAAAGCCTGCCAGAGATAGAGCGACAAGCTAGCTTGTTCATTTTTGGCCTGATGTGGTCCGCGGTAACTGGAGGAGTCAGGAGAGGCTGATACACCGAGTCTCTAAAAATTCAACATTGGCTCCATGGCGTTGGGTGGAAATGACCAAAAATGGCTGCTTTCCCCACTATCTCTCCAAACTAGGAGAAATCCTGCCACCTCTGCCATCTGTGGCCAACAAAAAGGAAGCATCCCTTTAGTTATACCCTATAAGCCCGTCACAGACTGGGTGCGCCTTGCCTGGGGCGGTGCAACGGACCTGGTCGGGCGCGTTGCGCTTTGACGGTGAGCACCCATTTAGAGGAATGGAATCAACCGAAGATGGCCATTTGTCTTAGCTTGCCGGGGAGGCAAATTGCTGGTGCATTCAAGCCCTGAACGGGATAATCAGAATGGGTGAACAGGGTTTGGCTAATAACACAATATTTCGTGCATTACAAGCGCAGTCCAGTGACGTGCGGCTCGCCGAGCTTGACGGTAACATCACTTAAAACAATATCAATATGATGGCGCCGATGATTTGAACGCATTACTATTTTATGTCTACTCCTAGAATGCCGTGCAACATGAAAAGTGTCTACCAGTCCACGGGGGCAGAACGTAGCAGTAAGCAATATTGCAAGAGCCATTGGTACATTGGTGGACGGTTCAATATAAGAGATGCCCGCCAGCCACGGGACGGTGCGCAGCAATAGAAAGTTATGACATGAAATTCTAAAAACTAGTGGGGGAGTTGTTCTCTCCACACATTGAACCTATTTGTTAAATTTGTAGTTGTTCGGACATGAAGTCAAGTTCCGGCCTTGGCATGGGCGTACTGGAAGGACAAGTATCGATATCAACATAAACGTAGAGATCAACGGCTCGAGCAAACGAGCCGCTGCCACTGCAGGTTACGTACTTGGTCAAACGTGGTGCCGAGCTAACAATCGAGCCTGCGAATGCGCCGTATTATATGCCTCAGTTTAACTACATGCATTGGTTGTAAGTGGGGAAATATGCATTTAGATGATTTTTTTCCAGTCCCCACTCGTAGGGACAGAAGTAAATTTTCTTGAAGTTGGGGGAAAAGGCCCTGAACTGCCACTCCCTCTGCCTCTGCGCCTGCGCTCCTGTGTCGTTGCCTGTGTTCCGGTTTCCTTGACCGTTTTTAACCAGTATTTTTATCGCGGATGAGGAATGGTAAAATAAAATTTGCGGCAAAGCTAACGAACAGGGGTTTTTCAAGAGTCAATGTTAAAAACTACTCGTTGCTCTCAGAAAAAAAACTCGATGCGTCATGTCCGTTAGGGACGATCGATCTATTGTTCGGACCTCACAACTGTCGCCTGAAGGACAGATTGCCGACGAGGACAAGACCTATTAGACGCAGCAGAAGCGACAGACACCTATTGGAAGCGGGTGTCGGACAGTGTCGGCCACGCACGTAACGCTTGGCGGTAGTGCGCGTCGCTAGCAAGGTCAGATTTCGCTCGCTCGTTCCAATGAGAGCCTATGTACCCGCTGCGATTGCTGTCGACCATTTCTACCATCCATTGATGCACTGATGACATATGCGACAAACCATCAGGTCAAGTCATACTTAAAGTTGTCCGGTTCAAACTCAGCCCGGTTCGGTGTCAGTCTCCGAGCGGTACTCAGTTTTATCTCTATGTTTTCCATTGTCATTGTCATTTGTCATTGTTTGTCATTGTCATGTCATTTCGTTTGCTCTGTTTGTGTTATCTTTCCTATTGGCCTGCCCTTTCTCTTTGCTTTCTCTCGTTTCAGCCCCACTATGCTTGTCGGTGTTGAAATGCGTGACTTTGGCGCATATGACTTCTCATTTATGCTGGTGAACACAGCTCAAGATATTGGTGCCCATATATCTGCTACCTAAACAGCTGAAACCCATCACCAAATTCTGCAGTACTCAGGTATGCTGCATGGGAAGCTAATCATTCACTTGTCAATATCCGTAGCCGTAGTTTAAAAGAGTTTCTTGTCTCCGCTGTAGTGATAACCGTGTTTGTAAGTTGTAATTTAGAATTTACAAACTACAACTTACAACTGTTTCATAAAACTAGCGCGGGTTGTAGAATTGTAGTTGTAAAACTCCGCGCCGTGTGTAATTTGTCGCCGCCAATCACCGGTCTCGCCAAGGACGTATAAGAAGTACGCCTGACCGGCTTGTTAGCAGCCCATACGCCCAACGTTGACGTGACGTCACTGGAGTCTTGATACAGCGAGGGCAGCGCACAGCCTCGCGCGATGCACATTGCGATCTAGATATTTGCGTTTCCGTTGGTCACAGCTGCATTCATGCCAATTTGGCTGGGAAAAGCCACCCTTTCGTCCTTCTGTCCTTAAAAATGCGTTACGTTATCAAAGGATCAGTGCGGTTTAAATTCGGTGAACCTAACCTAAATTACATCGTTCATACGTAGCAGGGATGTTGGTGACAATGCATGCAGTCAGGCCCAGGCAGTCGGGCTCGCCGTTCTCACTGTCCCCGTTCCTTCCAGCGCCGGTTTCTGTGTAACCCATGTGCACGTGCCCAGGGTCGCACCCAGCATCCTGGTGGAGCATGAGTGACACAGAGCTTTATGTAAGGCCCCTGGTGAAAGTTCCCAAGTTTTGAGCGGACCCCAAAGTTTCCTTTTCTTTCGTTTCTGTTTTATCCACTTATTCCGACGGGCGTGTTCATGAGGGGGGCCATGAAATGGACACTGACAACACATACTTGTTTGGTTCAGGCGGCGCCGTCAGTAAAACACTGGGAGCCACAGAATACCTATGGTGCGACATTCTGGTGACACGGGCGCCGGGCCTCATGATCGATTCAGAGGCCCTCTGAGGGAACACTGATCTCCTTTATGGCGCCGGCCGTCCTCTGACGGGAGCAGTTAGTCCGACTCGGAGTAGAGGCTTTCAGTGACGCACAATAATTTCTTGCAGGTACGGGGATCTACTAAATAACACAGGGATCACTTTTAACAATATCAGACCCCTGAGCAAAGCGGAGCAAGGCCGTTTGTTGGTTATTGGGCCCACTGTCTGATACATAGCCATTCCATTATGTCAAGCAATGCTGGCCCTATTATTGCCCTATTTCCCATCTCCCTTTATTGTCGGGGGTCCCAACAATGCAAGAGGCCCGCTGACATTCCAGGTCCCGTCGCCGTCCTTTCCTTGAAAACGGGCTCGCTGCCGACTTGGATTCCCTTGCTGACACAGGATCCCTTGTCAGGCGCTGTAGCCCCATGATAAGACAAAGTGCCTCTTTTTCATCTGTGCTTAGCTAGCCTCCGCGCCCACTTAACATTAGTTCGTTTCAACAGCAGGTGTGCAATCGATATCTTCTTAAGAGGTTGGGAGCATACCTCGGCGATAACGCATCACGCCAGTTTTATTTTTTTTAAGAGCGCTGTGGTAAAGATGAAGACCTGTGGGCAGAATGGAGCGCCCCTTGGCTGTGCTCCTCCAAAACAATCAAAACAGCGGCGACCGCAGGGTTTAAAGACTACGATATTGTAGGCAGGAGTCGGTTTGTTCCCTTGGTGAGTTTGTGAGGGCCCTCGTTTGACACCCGTCTACCATATTTGGTTGCCCCTCCCCTTCACAATTTTTTTGACCCCAATGCTACAAAATCTCCGGAAAATACAAATATCACAGGGACCTTCTTCAGACATGGCCTGCGGTTCATGACCGTTCTACTAAAATAACGGAGTATTCCGCGCCACCAACTTGAAAAACTGCCGTACATAAAGATCAAGTGGCCTAAGAGTCGCTAAGTGTGTTTAGGGCGAGGTTAGGTTGACAGTTCCTCGCAAGGGTGTAATGTCGCTGAATAATTTGTTTGGGAGTGCGGAAAATGGCTCACCCTGTCACAAAACATGCATTTCACCTGGGTCCTAGGCTTATCCCCAATCACTTAGAAAAGGTAACGTCTCCGCTTGCAGAATAGAAATACTAACCAAACCAGCACGACTTTGCTTGATACTTCTAATCAAAGTTTGAAGGACTATTAATTGCCTTGCCTCCAATGACTTTGAATGCTGCATCTACCTTACGTTTCCGCTACGCCACGGCAATGGAGACGGCAGCGGCAGGGGCCAATGACACAGGGCACCAGTGACGTCATTGCCCTGTGCTGAGTCGCACGGGATTCCACCAATAGGAAATTCAATGATGCCCCCCCCCCCCCCTGTTTCACCCGCCAGCTGACACTGTCCATGTCGGACGAGCGCAGAAAAAACAAATGATGCTATGGATCATCATAAATACCGCGGTTTGTAAACAGAAACAAAAGAAATGTATCGAAAGTGTCAAGGAACAGAACATTATGTTCCCCAATACCAGCACTCAAGTGCATTTGTCATTGTATTCACCGTGCGTCTTACAGCTTTAAGCAGAAGTAAACACATAATATTGACACTGTCATGGCAACCAGCGAAGCAGTGACTCAGTGAACCAGGATAATACTAGTGTTCTGTTACCATGGTACACACCTATATTCTACTCGCATACATGGGATTCATGCATCGTTCACAACCGGCGATAGCTGTTCCTGTTTGGCGTTAAGGTGGGTGTCGTCGCCTGCCCGCAGTTTGATAGGATTCCTGTTTTCGCTTGCATGAGGAGAAACTACTCTTAAAATTAAGACATTTCATAATCTATTGGTACAGTCATTTCATCCTGGCAATGACTTAGCTGCCAGTAGACCTACTCACAGAAAATGATCACCTTGGTATCCTTACCCCCCCCCCCCCCTCCCCAGCCCATCAACGCGCGAGCACAAGACGACGCAGGATTTCGATCGGATCGGTGCGGCTGCCAAGGTCACATATAGTGATGGGTAATAGCGCAAAGGAATAAATTTGCTGCCCGCTTGGTTGCACGGGCCATACGCGGAGTTAGAGATGATTAAATTCATCAACTCCGTCACTGGATTGCTTCCTCTGAGCGCTGTGTTCTGTGAGCTTGTTTGCCGTTCCGCTTCCTCTGAGTACTTGATTATTTTGCCCCGGGGATTCTTGCAAGCCCCCTTCTTCTGCGAGCTTTGCGTCCACAATCTGTTTTCGCTACTGGCATTGCCTTAAGCTTACGGTCACGTATTCTACAACGGGGTTGGCCATCGCTGATTTGTAGTTGTAATTTGCACTTTTAATCTTACAAATGTACCGCGGCTGGAAAATCAGCAGGCCTTTATGAAACATACCAAGGTACGATTGTAGAAATTCTCGAGAGGTCTGTCAATTTTTGTGTGTGGTTTTGTAAGTTTGTAATTTGTACTTGTTGTTTGTAAGTTTCTGCTTCATGAAACACATTTTACGACTACACATACAAATTCACAAACTACAATACAAATGTACAAAAAAACTGCCTTTGTGAGAAAGGCTACAGGTCGATGAAGGCCGAATTCACCGTCGTAGCCGCCTCACAGTCCAGCATGGCGAATCTATCACCGCTCCCACCGCCGGATCCACCGGAGCCGGAACCCGCCGTAGCCGTACACGCCGTCAAGTCCTCCGCGGCCGAATCCTCTGCCGGTTCTGCCTCCCAGTCGAACAAGAGCGAATTCACCGCCGGATCCGCCGCCGGATCCACCGGAGCCGGACCCCGCCGTAGCCGTACCCACCGTTAAGTCCTCCGCGGCCGAATCCTCTGCCGGTTCTGTCTCCCAGTCGAACAAGAGCGAATACACTGCCGGATCCGCCGCCGGATCTACCGGAGCCGGAGCCGTACCCGCCTGAGCCGTATCCACCTCTTAGCCCCGCAGGTCAAATCCACCGTCGCCTCCCAGCCAAACGAGAGCGAATACACCGCCGTATCCGCCGCCGTGTCTACCGGAGCCGTGCCCGCCTATCAGTCCGCTGAGGCCGAATGGTCCGCTGGGCCTTGACGGGGAACAGCAGCTGGGAGCAACGGCGGCCACCAGGCAGAGGACGATGGCCAACCGCAAGACGTAGAACGAGGCTATCAGGACAGCATCTTGTGAGTGTGGAGGTTAGATGTGACTGTGCGATATACCTGAAGTGCCATGAACACACCGCGGTCACAAGGAGAGAAGGGGAAATACATCTGATTTATAGCGTGAAACAATAGTTTGACACTGCCGGGGAGGCAAACCGCCGGTACATTTAAGCCCTAAACAGGATAATAAAAAGGGGGTGAATAGGGGTTGGTCAATAACACAACATTTTTTTGTTAAAAAAGGAAGCCAGTGGCATGCAGCACGCCGAGCTTCACAGCAACATCATTTAAAGAAATATAAATATCATGACACTGATGATTCAAATGTATTCACATGTTATGTCCTCACTTTTGGACTGTTGTGCAACAAGAGGCATGTTTACCATTTCATGGGACATCACGCAGCAATAGAAAGTTACGAAATGAAATTCTGAAAAACCAGCGGTGGAGTTGTTCTCTCCGCACATTAAACCTATTTGTGAAATTGATAGTTGTTCGGGTATAATGTCAAGTTTTGGCCTTGGCATGGGCGCACTGGGTAATCAGATTTTCAGCACTAAGATACAGGGGTTTAGCCAAAGAACTAAAGTAGATTGTTAAGGTGTAGCTATTGCTTTACCTTCATGACGTCGAGTTGATCGTGCTGGCTGCCAGGCGTTGGAAGTGTGGTAGCTGCGGTGGTGCGCCTGTCGTTTTATGCCAGATATACCCCCCCCCCCCCTCCACACACCCCATCCCCCACCCCCAGCTGACCTATGGTCCCTGCACTCTGCAGCAGGTAAATAACGGGTGTCACGCCCAGCCGCGGATATAGTGGACGCAAAGGTCATGTTTGCTTTATAGAAGAGGAAAGTTCACCCCAACCTAACACACTTTTTAACCAGTCAAGGTCGTCCCCTAAACGTCGTTATGGACAATGTAACACAGACCATAGCTATTTCAGTCACTAATGATAAGCAGCATTTATTACGAACGTACTCATTGCTTTAAAGAATGAAGTCGTCAATGCGTTAACAAACCGTGTTTCCTGTTGTGAAGCTTGTGATGACTAAGAAACCAACGAAGGAAAAAAATGCAGAGATATCTCTGAGCATATCACCGATTTTTAAAACTTCTCCGGAGCACACAAAACGTACGAATGCGTGCTTCATGTTGCCTTCGCCACGTAGCAGCCATATGTTTCCAACTATCTCTAAATCGGCAGCTTCTCACACTTGTTGCAGCTTCTCACACTTGTCTCACTCACACAGATTGGGTGGTCGGACGTCGCTACAACCTGAACTACCTGGCAATGGGCTCATCTGTTCTTGCGATTTCCATTTTACACGGTATTTCACAACAGAAAAAAACAACACATGCGGTGATCAAATTTACCGAAAACTGGCTGCACGCCATGTTTAATTGCATAACCGCTTGACCCAAGTACAACAGGTTATACAATTTTCACTGCATTATTCGTGCAGTGTCTAAAATGGCGATAGGCCTGTTTAACAGTATCTTTTGAGCGCATCTAAATTATGAATGTTCTGGCTTTTTACTTCCTAACCATCCCACTTTCTGACTTTCTGTCTCCTACTACTTGGTTTCGTGAATACGGCTGCACCGTCAACACTGGAAGAACTGTGCACAACATTTAGGAGTACGTCGCCGTCGATTTTGAAGTGGTACGGATAGTGTGCGCATTGGAGTATCTCAGCATTTTTCCCACTTTGCCTATGTTGGAGGATACCCTAACCTTAAGTGCAGCATCAGTGGCTTTATCCATACAGTGAAAACACGCACGTTTAAAGGAAGTATTCCACATTTGTATGGGGTTTTTACTTGAAATAGCCATCTTGACGATCTTTGGTACAGTTCGAATCCCTGCTCTTCTTAAAGGGAGTGTTCCACATTTGTACGGAATTTTTTTTACTAAAATAGTCATCTTAAACGTGTTTTGATGCAGCTCACGGCCACGCGACTTTTTGGATTCACGACGCCATAGTACACTTCCCATGCAGCGTTCATGGTCAAGAAAAATATGATTTTCCGGTCGTTTACATCTGGTGCTCGTTAACACGCTTTTCAGATATGACGGTCGTCAATTGGCTCCCAAGGAATGTTGTGCAATGCATGCAGGATTTCAATGCAACTTACGATTTGTGTTAACATATGCAAGAAGTTATTGATTCTGGTTACGGAAGCAAGACTTGTTATCAAGTAGCTTAGAAAATGCATTATACCCGAGTATGTGAATACAAATGAACATCTTGAATCCGCTTATATATATATATGTATATATATATATGTATATATATATCTCTCTCTCTCTCTCCCTCTCTCTCTCTCTCTCTCTCTCTCTCTCTCTCTCTCTCTCTCTCTCTCTCTCTCTCTCTCTCTCTCTTATTTACATTTATGTATATATATATATATATATATATACATGCAAGAACGTCACAAGAGAGAGTCAAAACATGAGCACATGACGATATTTGGCTCAACGAACACTTCCATCCCCTGCTATTCTATGCCTCTAAAAGGGCATGGTCGTGAACTGTAGCCAAAGGTCGTCAGTATGGATATTTTAGTTGTCAACCGCATACAGCTGTGGAACACTCCCTTTATGAATAGCAGGGGTTTGAACTGCACCAAAGATATGCAAGATGGCTATTCCAAGTCAAACCCCCATACAATATGTCTTCCACGTCTGCCATATCTCGCGAGACAAAATGACTACAAGTGAGTGTTGTCATACAAACGTTGCCTGGCACAATCAAGTAAAAACTTACTGAGTGTACCAACCAACCAACGGTTACGAGGGATTGTAGTTTACCGTATCTGTTGCTTGTTGCAATATTTTCACATGTGGAAGATACCTTTGAGCACCAAGTTTGAAGAAAGAAATTGTAGCGTCTGTGTACTGTCGAAATGAAAATCATTCACATTCTCCTGTATTATCATGCCCTCCCGGGCTACCATACGAAATGAACCCCTGTTCATTTTGAATGAAAAGGGGTTCTTTCCCTGTTCCCTGTAACCCCTGTTCATTATTATGAACCCCATTCATGAAAATTGAGAATGTCAATACTGCAATACAGTATTGGCATTCTCAACAGGCTTTGGCAAGTTTCGAAAAGAGATTCATGTCACTATAGGACAGTTTTAACAGCATATCGTGCTTTGACATTAATAACCTGCCATAAAACCTGGCGATCGATACGTTGCGTGAGTGAAAGTCCACCAAAGCTTTTCTAACGACCAGTACCAAGCCAAAAAATCCACAAACAAATCATCCACTAATCCGCCACTCGACACAGCGTCCCCGACAACAATGGCCGAACGGCGTCAGGTTTCGTGCGTCTCGAGATATTCTTTAGGTTTGACTGCCAGATGCTTCCAGGCATTGCTGTCGTCACAAAACCATTCCATGATGCCATCAAATGATGACGTAATGAGGTGCATTTTTACAAACTTTGAAATTTTGCTATTTACAATCGTTTTTTAATCTTGAAAGCTTACCGGTAGTTACAAGTAAACTTTTTCCATCATGTCAGATGTTTATCTCAATATCCTCAAGGTGGAACATTGCCGTTAAGTCTACTACCTCCCAATAAAATATGATATATCGATTCTTGGCTCTATCTTTATGTTTGTCTTTGAACATGACAAGGTAGTTATGCCGGCAAACTGAAAGAAACATTTGCACCTATGTTTGCAGGCGTGCACAAATGCAATTTGCTACTTCATGATGATATTGCCAACATTTTGAGCCTATTGGGGTATTACAGCGCGTAATTAATTCATTGCATGTCTTTATATTGGCAATTAGCGATTCAGTTAGCAGTTAGCAATTTATTTTGGTGGCACGGACAGGTCAGTACGGCTCATTAATGCACATGCTTGGTATAAGCTCGCATGATACAGCTTTGGAAAATTATCTTTCATTTAAGAATTCTGAAAATACAGTGTTGCATTATCATGGATGAACTTACTACTGTCTTAACGCATTTTGTATGCAGGCAAGCATTGCTTGTGAGTCATCATTGTCATCATCACTGCAACATGTGTGAGATGCTGGGTGCTCAAAAGAAATGAGAAGTACTGCTCTAGGTTTCTTGGATAACACCTAATAATATTTTTATTATGAGTCTTGTGTACACTGGCAGCTTCATTTCTTCCTTGAATTTCGCCCATCTAACCATAACTACATGCACTTGTCATGTATCCAGCATTGTGCAAGGGCAGCAGGTTTGCAGTGTCATTTCACTACTTGTAATACTGTCCTATTATACATGCCTTATTGCTTGTGTGAGCAATATTTTTGAGTGAAGCCGCCTCATGGCTACAGTATGTTGCATGACTGTTGAAGCTGAAGACGTGTTCGTGAAGTGAATCGCACGTGAAGGCCCTTGGAGTGATTTATCACATCACATTCATTCCTCCCTGACGCAGGAGGCCTTCTGACCCATGCAGACTGCAGTTCACCTCGGATCGTTGCATGAACCCTTACTGACGCAACAACATTCCTGATCGCCGCAGATATTAACTTATAAATAAAAATTCTGCCTTTACTCCTTCATTTCTACCACCAAATTCCAGCACCATTTTACGGTGCCGATAAGGCCAACCAGTTCACTTCATGGATCTAAAAATTGCACAGATGAAATATGCGTTCGGCCATCTTCCAAATATACTGTTTGAAATTATAAAGCGTTGAAGGGTACTTCTGTCGAATGTGTCTTCACTTTCGTCCGCCGTTTAGCCACGGCTTAATATTCACCGCAAGGCAGCCGCCGCGCAGACTGCGGAGACTGCTACGCCCGTTGGTTTTTGCTAAGATTTGCGAGCGCGCACGACCAATACGTTACATAATTTGTGTCCTAATAAACTTTGGCTGAATGTTGAGCATTGTCCGCATGCTGTGACATTTACATTTTCACAGCTCCCGGCTTCTTTTCCCAGACCGCTTTCTCATGCATACCATTTCGCGTGCCTGTGGAGACGGATGTTGATAAGCCACGACAGTTTTTCGGGGATTACGGCTTCTCACGGTCGGCATAAGAATGCTCTTAAACTACACTAATAAAACGCATCACGACTTTCTGCGCCGCGACGAAACTGTACTGCGCCTGGCGCTGCTGCCGAGTTACGTCGTGAAAGGACAAATGGCCATCTGCACAGCTGGCTTTCGTCTCTGTTGATTTCAGGGTGCGGCTAGAGACTTTCGCTTTCCTCTGGACTTAACAAGGGATATCACTGGGAGCATTTGACAATGGCTCAAATCTGGCGCACTTTTAAGGGTTTACCAGCGATACTGGGTGTAAACAGCGTATTAGCGTACTTGCGGAGAATGTGTATGAAGTCCTCGCATTCTTGTCATAGCCAGGTTGCTGGAACGTTCACCAATAATTGTAACGACTAACGATTTAGTGAGAAGGGCATGAACTGTTGTGAATAGTTCGTTGTGATGAACTTCTGTGAATAGTTCTATGGAACTATTAAATTATATATTACTATTAAAGTAACAGTATTAAAGTATTTGTATTATCAGAAGATGATTAAACTTGCACCATGGGTAGAGTTATATAAGAAGCTCTGTCCAAACTGTGCTTCTATTTTTCAGTCTGGCTTGTTAAGTGGTCTGAGTCAATCTCACTGTGGCAGTGATTTTGTGGAAATAGGATCTCCGTTGCCATTTGTGTAGCTACCGATGTGATGGAATGGGGACCTCCAATTTTCACCTGTCATTTTTGCTGCAGCAAGTTAGTCATGGATGCATGCTAGTCATATTTAATATAGTGGTCATAAGTGGACTGTGGCCTAATCTTGTAAAAAGCATGTAATTTTACAATTGTTTTGTCTCTGCTCTGTGCATATGTTATAATTATTTGTGCCGTGGCAGCTACGTGCTGTAATTTATGTGATTTTAATTTTCATCAGATCTTGGCAGCTGCTGATCATTCCACCCTGCGACTTTCAACTAAAGGAAACTCCCTTGATGTGTGATGTTTTCTATGATTTTAATATCACATGAAGGCCTTCGCATGTCATCTGTATGTGAAGCCCTGTTAGCCCATTGCAATGGGTAAAGAATGAACGATGCCAGGGAATAGTACATTTCACATCAGCCATTATGACACAAAAACAGGGCATCAAGAAAAGATAGCAAACATATGAAGGCCTTCAGGTCGCACCGCTCCTCAAAAAATCCGTTGTGCGTTCCTGGTCACTGCATGGAAAAGAAGCAATGAACCAGCTATTTTAAAACTGTTGAACCTCCCTGCTGTGTGGGTTTTCCCCTGCTCTGTACGTATGCAAATACCCACTGACACACTGCATTGGCAATGAACCCGCTGTTTCGCAAGTGAATTGAAAAAAGAGCGTGCATGCTTAGAAATCCATAGCAAGGTATGGGGCAGTTTGTGATCTCGTGAACTTTCAACGGTCGGCTTACGTGTGGTCGCAGGAGCATGACCACCAGCTGTGCCGCTGAACCCGTCCTGTTTCACCGACGCGCTCAGCCAGCTCGCGGTGGGCCCACCGAGCTGTGGTAGCTGGTGCGCCCCACAGACGCCAGCTGGCTGCCTCCCCCGCCGCCGCCGCCACCTGCTCGACCGGCTGCTGCCCGTCGCCTGGGTGGCGGTGCAGCGGTTTTAGACTGCTGCTGCCGTTCTTGCCCCGCACTTGGTGTGCGGCGGCCGATGGACCTACGAGGTGCTGGCCAGTGCCTGCCGCGCGACCACCTCAATACGCTGCAGGTGCAGCTCGACTCGGAGTGCCCTGCCGTCTGTGTACGTCTCGGCTGGCGAGCCGTCGCCACCCCGTCTCTTCTTCATGGTTTTCAATGCCTGGTCTTATCCGTGTTGTCAATAAATTATGTAAATAATGCGCAAGAACTGGAAAAAATCAAGTTCTTGTGTTGGTATTTTATGCTGTCTTGAAAAGAAATTGCAAATGCTCTTGAGTGGTGGAGACGTGAGAAGTGTTTAGCCGCACCCCCTTGGTTACCGCGACCTTGTTTTGGTGCCATAGCCCTCCTCTGGAGGTGGCGCATGCCAGTACCCACCCATGCCACTCACACCAGTTCCGTGCTCGACATGCGTAATTATTTTGTGTGTCAATTCTGTGTACACAGCAGTAGGTTCTCGAGGCGCGAGCAAAAAACCTGTGTACTTTGGTAGCGGTTTGCAGTGTGCAGCTCATTTTTGCCCGCGGTGGAATTTTCATGTGTGCCAGAATAAATATGCATCAAGGCGGGCAGATCGGCGGCTGCCGGTACGCAGCAGAACTGCGCGCAACTCAGAGCTGAACAAAATAACCCATATGAGGTGGCAACACAGCACGGATGAAAGTTCACACTTCTGACATCATCAATGGCGTAACCATTCACACCACGGGTCAGCCGGTTGGCTCTCCGGCCGTCGTCGTGGGCTGGTTGTGGCCAAGTTGCCGACGCGACGCTTCGTTCGAAGCCAACGCACCTGACAGCGGTCGGATAGAACGGGGTTTTGCTATGTCTGTTTTTGCTTTGTCATAGCTTTACTCGAACCTGCCTCGTAGGTCAGTCGTTGGAGCAATGGACACGGCTGGGGAGCCAGGCCATGTGGGTACGCCGACTAAAAACTGCGCTCGATTATTTGGTTCATCAGAGGCAGTCAACTAGCCATGAAAGTGTGTCAGTTTGACACGAGGTAGCCATGTCACCTTGAAATGCTTCATGCCTTCCATGTCACCCTGAAATATTTCAGCCATGATCACCAGAGACATTGCAGTTTCTGGACTAGGGTGGTGAGGTCAAGGTTTTCGCAACAATCTATGATCACCATGGACTCGGATCTCTTGATGACGTGGGTCGGATATTGGGCCTCTTGTGTAGTGGCCCGGTTAGCACTGCTAAATAGTGATGACGATTTTTTTTTTGGGGGGGCGGGTGTTATAACTGAATTAGAAATACTGCAACCCGACACAAAATTGCACTGAGTTGGTTTCCGGATGTATTATCGAATTATTTGGCAAGCACTTGCCAAAAAAGAACAGGAACCATTTCAACATGTTAAGTGGGGGATAAACCTCACTAGAAATTGCCCATATTGAAAAGCTTGATTTGCAGGCACATGTCCGATAACGCCTTTGAAACGGTTCTGGCGGAGATCGGAGTCGCGGTACATGCATGCATTGTGGAAAAAGCCAAGCATCCTAAGGTGTGACAGCTGTTCTTTAAAAGATGGAAGGAAACCAAAGTTAACCGAGAGCACGCTTTTGAAACGTCAGACGGGTCTGTAACAGACTAGACAGGACACGTCAGACGCGACAGGGCAGACAATGCAGGACAGACAGCTCCACCAAATCGCTTGCATATCGTGAAATGACAACGATTGTTCTCAATCTTGGTTTCGTCACGTCTGTCAGCCAGAATTAATTTTTTGTGGATACGTGCCGAAGGTTTGGCAGAGATATGACCAACAGGTGTCGCTCATCCTTGTGACAGTTCTGCTTGATTTCATTCTGATGGGTCCAATTTCACGAACAGCCACCACTGCAAGAAAGATAAGAAAAGCCGCGTAAAATCTGGCGACTCCAGCTGGCCAATTAAGGCCAGATGTATAGTACTAAATATGACGAACGTCACCTCATGCATTACAAATTGTCAACGTTTGGATGCGTGTATATTAATGCATGCCATGAGTTTAGGAAAGGGTAATGCGTATCCCCGGGGCTTCTACATGCCTACCCTTCTGTCTCCTTGCACAGTGTCTTTGTGCACGCTTGCCCCTAGCAATTCACGAGCTGCTTAAAATAATGCCTCCGCCGCCGAGTCCGCCGCGGCAAAGTCCTTATCTGTCATCACTTGCTTAGGGCGTGTGCTGAATAACCGCAAAACATTTTTGAAACACTTCCAAAGTCACGCAGTGCGGACTGGTAACACTGGAGTGTATAGTCAACATGAGCACGACCCATTATGATACGGCGTGCGTAAAAAGCTCAAATGACGACATGGGACCGGATCTCGGTCGGTTATGACCGCGCCTTCCTCTGCACGCCGAAAATTTAAAATCAGTGATGCTGCCTGTGCCTTCATTGATGTACTTCTGGTAATCTTATCACTGCTGCAATGCTTCGATATCGCACAGATGCAATCTGATCCACATTAATGCCTTGCCGAATGATCACTCCTGCGACATCTCCGATAGCCTCAGGCATCGCTGAGTAAGTTATCCGCACACGGAACCAGTGCCAAAATGTTGGGCACCTCCATATTGCATCCGACGTCATTCTACAGTCCAACGTTTAACATTAGTTCTACTAACGAGGATTACTTCGTTTTAACTCAAGCAAATCACCTGGAAAATGAAAGGTGTGTGCAAGCGTCGGCGTGACAGCAAGATCGGTGAAACGGCAACTCCTGCTATATGAGGACCGCCGGCGTTATACAACATTTCGACGCAGTTTCTGTCGCCACGTACATGGGAGAGCTATGCCAGCCAAATTAATCCAGTTATCTTACGGTGACTAACAACGCGCCAGGTGACTCTGCTGCATCTGCGCGCCGCCGACCGATCTCGTGCAGCGCTCGCGGCAGCAGCCTCTGCTTCCGCGGCCCCGCGCATTGTAATGCTTGGCCGCCGCCTGATCGGGGCCGAGTCCATACCGCAGCCAGGCTCGTCAGCTGTCAGCCGAGCCCGCCGTCGAATCGACACGGCCGACGGCCGTGTGGGGCCCGCGGGGCGGGGGGGGGGGAGCATCCCGTCCGTACCACCCCGCCCTGAATCACTGCCCGACCCTGGCGCTCAGCGCTCCGCCTCTATGCAGCCGCGCTGCTGCCCGGCAGCGGCGAGGGCAGAAGGCTGCGTCATGTCCAGAGAGCTCGTGGGGGCATAATAAGCGTGTGTCGCGATGGTGGGCATGTGCTGTGGGTGACGTGCACGCAAGCGCGCACGCGTATTCTCAGTGTCGCCGTCGGCCACCATCACGGGCGACCCAGCAGGGGCGCAGGGGCGCAGTTGACGTGTCCCCCCTCTGCCTGCCGGCAGGATGGCAGAAGTGTGCATTTGCTCTCCAATCTTTGGAAGGTCTTTTTTCCCAAAGTAAAGGTGTTGAAGCTACTCGACGAGTAGTAAAATTCAGGTAAGGAGGTCCCCGTAACTGAGCGTGGGGGCACCAAATCCGGGCCAGAAGACCCTTTGATGGTCAAGAAGCCAATTATCTAGATCATGACATCAACATTACGAATAAGATGACCAACGCTCTAGATTGGGAGGCCCAATGTTATGTTAAGGAGGCACATTTGTTGACTCGGGAGGCCCCCTTTACAAACTAAAAGGCTCTATTCTGGTCTAAAGGGCACGCTCTACATTCAGGAAGTCCACTGCATGCATCCGATGGCGCGGCTCCGAATCAGGACGACCTGTTTGGGGATAGCGGGACCCCTCAACTAGATTTGGAAGCCTCTTCTTGAATCGGAAGTATGCTGTTCTGGACTAGAAGGTATTTCTATGCAATGGGAAGCCCCTTTCTGGAACAGGATGCCTGCAGGCCACCATTTTCGGCTTGCTTGATGTCGACTTCCATTTACTTTACATGTGATAATGTAACAGTTCGACCCGGGCCCCATGCCCTAGGTGCATCATCCTCTTGACATACAACACTGCAGAAGATCCTCCCCCCCCCCCTTCTCTAATTTGGTGAGGCCCATTTTGTCCAGGGGCCCGCTGGAAAATTCTGCCCCCCTCACTAACTAAAAATTGGTGGCGCCACACCTAGTCACCATTGCTCCGCCTCTTAACCCCCACCCACCCATGGCGTAGTGGTGGTCTGGCTAGTGACCATGCTTGTTCAAATGCTCACTAGATGTCACCAGGCATGCCATCAGCTGCTTCAGGTGTCAGATTTCTGTGCATGCTGTTGCCGTTTGCTATAGCTATGTCATTATGTGCGTGGAGTAATGCGCGTACAGAGGTGATTTGCTAACCGCCAGTCAGACATACCAGTACTCCGACAGGCTCTCGCTTGATTTGATTCGGAATCGAAATTAGCATCAATTAACGAACCACATGAGACTCCGGCGAATTTAGGTTGATGCGCACCATGTCGCAAATCTTCTCAAAACGCGAATGACTCTTTTCCAGGGATTCTTCACTCGAAGCATTTATGTTGGCGGAAGACGAACAGCTAGAGCGCTACGTGGAAAACGCATAATGAACTCTTAGTTTGCATGTTGGTGTGTTATTTCGCCTCACTGCCTCCGCCACGCCGCTCCATGTAAGTCCGTTGGCAATCAGACTTGCATTGCCTTTGACGTAACACAACACCAAGCGAATCAGGCATCTCTACACGCGTCCCCAGCCCTGCCTCCCCCCGCTCGCAGCGCGCCCGCCCGGCGTCACCATGTGGCGCCGCAGGCTATGACCTGGTGACCTCTGCCGGGGTCAACTTCCGCGGCCCACCACGAGCCGCCCAATCAGGTGAGGGGCGGGCTGGACACAACACTTTAGTAGGTATGTTATATGTATGTATGCACGTAGCTGCACAAAGATGACACGGACATTAATGAAAAACATAAATAAAGCTCTTAAACTCAGTGTTCTGAACCTACGGTTGTGGTGTTCTGATGTAACAACAACACTTATGCTGTCTACAAGCTGTCAGCATGTTAAACCGGAGATGAACTCACTTGGAGATGCGTAAAAGTGTGACTAGAACATCGGAAATCCGATTGTGATTGGTCAGCAATATGCTGAAAGTTCGCGAGGAACCGATAGCGTTAGCCCTGACCTCATGCCATCTGCAGCGTGCAGGGGGCACGTTTCAAGCGAGGGTCGCTGTCTCACCAAAGTGGCATGGTGCGGACGACTGTGGACTTATACGCTGGCACGGCAATGTGGTATTTCTTCACATTGATGTGCTGTTATCTCCCAGTCCCTCCTTGGTATGTCGCGAAGCACTAACACAGGACAGGACTCAACGATGATCGTGAATGTCAACCTGCTCTAATTTTAGTCTCGGGTTGTTGTTGTCTGGTCTTGTTGTGTCTGGGTGTCTGGGTGAATTGGGTGTCTGTTGGTGAATGACGTGGCGCGCCCTCACTCCTCGTACATGCCATGCCATCCCCAATGTGGCATTGCTAAAAGCCTTTTCATTATCTATTGTCACCATCATCACCTTTGACATGAATGTCATTACATCACCCTAGATGGCATATGTATGATGTATACCCTGTAAACTGCTTTAATAAAACGCTTACAAAATAGCATGTGCTATTGTTTATCTATAGATGTTGTGATGTGTTTTATATATCTTATTAAATGTATCTATACCTGTTATTATTGTATGTTATGCATTTTCACCATCATCAACTTTGACATAGATAACATTACATCACCCTAAATGACATTTATCTGCTGCATACCCTGTAAACTGCTTTAAGAAAAGTCTTAAAATCATAGCACGCAGTACAAAAGCTCTAAATATTTTGTAGCCGAGTGCTTTCTTGTTGCACCATACTTTCCAAAATTTCACACAAATCCCAATTATCTTAAAAATGGCTTAGACTCCCTCAAAGTTGAAGGCTGAGTTATGCCCCTAATTTTGATTAAAAGTAAAGCAAAGCGGAGGTATGTTTCGTGCCAGGCATAACGACGCTGTCGTATCTTGGCACTGTTGATGCAACTGACGACATAACTTCATTCAACAGATCATAGATCATCTAGATCATCATCACCTAAGATCATATTTAACACGCGCTCGGGTGGGGGTCAAATTGACCCCTCCCAAAGGTTTTTTCTAGAATGGTTTCCGAACGGCGCGGTGTAGCCGCGCCAAATTTTGCATGGCTGTAGATAATGGAATAGCGGATCGTTTGGTATCAAATATTAAGACGTACCTTGCAAGATCGCTGGCCTATAGCAGGCCAAAGTCAGGCCACGGTTTCAGGGAAGGCAATTTCTAGGGAATCCTTCAATCTGATGCAAGAACGGAGTGTTTAACGAAGCCACACATCTCTGAGATGCTGTCTTAGGCAATACAAATATTGAATGAGCAAATTAAGTCTACCTAAGGCCAGTTATGAAGGTCAGACCAAAGTCAAAACCTACTTGTTCTATCACTCTACTGCTTGCTGTATGGGATAGTTTCTGGTGCTCATTTCGAATTTATTGGTAGCAGGAACCGCACTGTACATCTTCCATTGACTTCTTGGAGGTCAGAATAGGTCACTGACCTAAGAATACCTAGTTCGACATTTTTTAGGAACATACCGCCTAGCGCAATCTTTGCCGCCCACTCAAATGCAAAACTCAAAGCAGTCTTGTATGATTTTGGTGACCATGACTTTTTCAAGTCCGAACAAGGTCACTGACCTTAAATGAGCTCGTGGCCTTTTGCTTGGACACAGTTATCTAGCTTCAGGGAACACTTTGGAGGCCAACCCGGAATTTGACTTTGTTTGACCTTATTTGACCCAAAGGTCATGACCTAGGCACATCCAACTTTGACTTAAGTGAGTTCACGTACAAGTTAAGACACCTTGTAAATTTGGCATCTTAGTTCCTGAGATTTGAGGGGGTTACGAGCGAAGGGTATCTAGCCGGCCGCCCGGGCGCGTGTTAAAACCGAATCACACATTTTGAGCTGTGTGCTCAGTGTAGGCGCAACAGGATGTAACTAACAGGCACGCCGAGCCAAAAGTCATATCCGGAAACCACATGGCATAGATTTAGCAAAAAACTGGTTTTGCTCGCAAACTGTTCTGTTACGAGTGGTGAGAATCACACAACGGCTGAACAATTATGTCCCCGCGCTCAATGCAACGAGCAGTGCCCGTGGCAACAGGGTGGTTTCAATATCCACGCATCCAGTGACCAATTTGCATTCAAACGTGTCACGTCGGGGGGGGGGGGGGGAGGGGGCGTCCTGTAGTCGTTGAGCGTTGTTCGAATCCGGTGGCGGTATTACGCACGCAGTCTGTTTGTCTCACGCATTCCGATCGCGTGGAAACGTGCAGCGAGTGTGGAATATGGAGGCAAGGCAAAACTCAAATCCATTATCTCCATTATGTACTGTTCTTTAAGTCGTTAAACACTTTTCTCCTTTCAAAATACTCGTAGACATTATTCAAAATCAGGCAGGTCAGGTGGTGGGATTAGTGTTCAGCACGCGTGCGTAAACTGGGGTAGGCCAACCTCGATGGGCCCCTGGGGCTCTTTGTTTGCCCGATGTCAATATGTCGATAAGTAACTCCTGTCCATAGACTCAAATCGCACACTTATTCCATGCCCTGGCGCCTGTCTGTAGTCACCACGTTAGAATGCGCGACTGAAGCCAGGCTCCTGGGTAGTTACTTCGGCCTATGCCCTACTTCACATCACTGCTTCATGCCCCGCACGCGTGACCTCAAGGTGTCGCCGTCATAATGCGGCTAGCTGTCACCGGTCGCTGGTGTGACCCCCATCCGCCCGTAGTGTGACCCCCATTCGTCCGTAGTGTGACACCCATCCGTCCGTTGTGTGACCCCCATCCGCCCGTAGTGTGAACCCCATCCGTCCGTAGTGTGACCCCCATCCGCCCGTGGTGTGACCCCATCGTCCGTAGTGTGACCCCCATCCGTCCGTAGTGTGACACTCATCCGCCCGTAGTGTGACCCCCATCCTCCCGTAGTGTGACCCCCTCCCGCCCGTAGTCTGACTGACCACCATCCGCCCGTAGTGTGACCCCCATCCGCCCGCAGTGTGACCCCCATACGTCCGTCGCCGAGCTCCGTTAGCTCTGCACGCCTTGCAGCTGGCCCTCGTCTGCCGAGCGGTCCCTGCAGAGCCGTCGCTCACTCTACTGGACCTCGACGTGCCTCCGTGCGGTGTAGCCACGCACCGTTCGCTGGGCGGGGGGAGGGGGGGAGGGCTGACGAGCCGGACGTCTTCCGCCCAGTGAGCAGCAGGAGGTCCGGGCGGCAGCGCGCCGGGCGTGCTCCGCTCGCGTGGACGAGTTCCGACGCCCTCAGCTCGAGTGGCCGGGGTTTGCATGTCCTCAGCTGAGGCGTCCGTTCTCGCAACGTTCCCAGTCCCGGTGTCGGGAAGTGGAACGCGTTGAGCTGGAATGTCCTTCAAGAGAGGGGATTCAGCTGGGCAGTTCTCGGTGAAACGTTC
The DNA here is from genome assembly GCF_011947565.3 of Pollicipes pollicipes. NCBI lineage: Eukaryota > Metazoa > Arthropoda > Thecostraca > Pollicipedomorpha > Pollicipedidae > Pollicipes > Pollicipes pollicipes. Next base: position 44,594,813 of record NW_023596420.1, on the reverse strand, counting down.
TCAGCTCGGTTGTCCGGTGGTGTAGCGTGCTCAGTTCGGGTGACTGGAAGTGAAACGTTTTCAGCCCGTGCGATCGGAAACGGACCATTCTCAGCCCGTGCGATCGGAAGCGGACTGTTCTCAGGTCGTGCGATCGGAAGCGGAACGTTCTCAGCTAGAGTGCCCCAGTGTGCGATGCTCCGAGCCCGGCCTGGAGCAGCATGAGGCTTGGCACACCGTTCAGGTGAGTCAGCCGGACGCGAGGCTGGATGGGATGTGTATAACGCCGACAGGGTGGGCACTGTGCGGTAAATTCTTAAGGCCGTGCATTTGACTGCACTGTACCCTACTGAGAGCAAGCATGGCAACACTGAACGTTCTCGTTCGATGTGCGACACTGAGAGCTTTAAAGGGAGCTTTTCACATTCGTATGCGGATTTGAACTGAAGTAGCGCTCGTTAAGATCATTTGGTGTAGTTCACAGCCCTCCCGTTCTTAACATATAACCCTCTCTAGTCTGAGCTACACGCCTGCGAAAATGGGGACGGTATTTCGGGGAGAGTATTTGGAAGTCACCATGACATTCATGATATCACAATGACGTCCCTGAAATCCTGCCATTTCATTGGCCATGTGGCGATCATGGCAAGGACAAATATAATTGTCGCGTTGTTCATATCTGGCTCTCGTGAGCACGACTTCCAAATAAGACGCCCGTCAATTGTCTCTCAATGTGCAAGGTATATTTACAGGTCTCTCTCAAGGTACATTGGCGCAATTTAACAACGCCGTATTGAGGAACAGATTCACCAAATGGAGAAACTGTCTTTTCTACAGCAGTTTTTCATCTGAAAATATGCGAATAGTTAACGGCAAGCTTATTTCATCATCTTTGATGCTCGCTTCTGCAGCGTCTTTTGTTGTTGAGCTAGAGTTTCTCCCGCTCATAACCCGCATCAACGTACTATTAACCCCTGAATCATCTTACCCGCTTGAATCCATCGATGCAACTGTAACGCTGCACAGGCTGCAGCCACACAGTCCAGCCATAGACACCGGCTACCTCGGCCTGCTCCCAGGTCAGAACTACCGCGTGGCTTTCACCCGAACCCGACGTGACCTGTTATTCTTGAACCTTTAGTCGACCCCACTTCCTGACCCACGAGACCTCCGCTGACCAGTCAATCGCTGCATGAGGAGGGCCTCAACGACACGGGCGATATCGGCTGATCGTAGCAGCCTCCCAGTAGTCCCGACACCAGCCAAGACACCACACCTTCAATACCTGCAAATGTGAAAAATGTGCGGCAATTAATGCTAATATGAACAAGATGTTGAAGACCGCTGAGGGCCGCAGCAGGCGCAGATCTGACCCTCGTGCGGAATGGAGCAGCGCTGGCCTTCGTCACACGTTACCCAAATACTTAAAGGAAGTGTTTCACATTTGTATAAGGTTTTGCACTACGACAGTGTCAAAACGGAGGCAATGATTGATACTTTGCGCTGCCCTTATTTTGATGAGTCCTACATATTTAAGTCGTCTGCGCAATATCTCGCTGAATTTCACGCGTGCTGTTTTGGAATTAGGTAGCTATTGATGGAATTGAAGGATCTAGGAAATGTTACGAATTCGACGCAACAAGAACGTGTTTCAATTCGCGTATGGTATGGACATGGGTCGTCCGTTTCGTCGTCCGTTTCGAGCCACTCATTCATTTTGTTCATCGAGAACCGTCAGATGACATGTCAAAAAACGAGTGGCGTGTCACGCCTATAGGGTTCAACTTGCATGTGTGCAGATGAACTTTGCATAAATCTGAGCCAAGTTATAGCGCGGAGGTTATAGGTTTAGATGGTGGCGCCACCTGCGCCTAGGAGATAATCACGCCACCGACTATCCACCAGCGATGCGCGTCATCTCCTTTAACGTTATCTCAGGTCAGGGTCGCCGTTGGTTGACATCTTGACTATCACTTCACATCAGCCATCCAACTCGCACCGTAAAACAACTAAACTGAGATGTGACAATCGTGGCGTGAGAGTAATTAAAGGCCAGGCGAGCTCAGGCCTTCGTGGTCACTCAAAATAACGTTGGCAAATATTCGCAGTGTATGGACATATATTACCGTCACACTGAAAACTCATGAGTGCTAGTCCACCGCATGTTGCGCTCATTGAAGCTCATGAATTGGCCTCAGGTGAAATCGCATTGCTCTCTGGAAAGAAAAGGCATATTCTCCGCATACCTGAACCTAACATTCCGGACACATGGGAGGCCAAGCACATACCTCACGAAAATGGTTTGACCTCGCTCGACCAGTCCTGGCAGGTCAGTCGTGTGAGATGCTGCGAAGCGACGCGCGCAGGAGTTACTGACACATATCGCCTACCACACCACCCTGATTTCTTGCTCCTGCACGGCAGGTGTGCAGCTGCAATGGGAAAGGGGGGTTCCGGCGACCCCCGGCAGTGCCGTTGGTGGCGCAATATCGAGTGCCGGTGGGGGTTTTTCGCCAGTCTGTCACCGTCTGGACTCGTGCTGAGCTCCGTCACAGCCGCTCTGCGGTTATGCAGCGAAAACTTGGGATACTGCACCGCCAGTTACACATGGGCCGGCAAAGCAGGTCTCAACAATTGTTATAAAGCTCGCGACGGTGTATTATTCACGAGCATGTACAAAGACAAATGACGAGTAGCAGGTCGTGCGGCATAGGCGCCATGTTGGAACCAACGTGTACGCTCTCGGTGTTTCTCTATCAATATATGTATTATCACGCATCACTTCACTGTATTACGTTACTGGGGACCAGCGTGCTGCATTGCCAGTTCACGTGTCAATGCTGCAAGAACTGACCACTTAAGGCACGTCGGCAGTCCCGTTACCATTTTCAACGCACCACTATGTCCAAAATAAACACTAATCGCTATCTTGACCGGTGTTCATGAAGTGTCCCAAGATACGTCTCCGTGTTATGAAGCGGACTCCCGCCTGCAAACTGCGAAGCCGGCCTTCGACTGCTTCCCGCTGGTCCAACCAGCAAGCGCTGGACATCGCACGCATCGTCAAAACGCAGCGCTGGGCAGTGATGGTCTCCGGTGCTCATGACGCGCGTAGTGCCGATGTACCTTGGCAAAAGTCATCATGAAAGTAATAAAATGCATGCATAATTTGTGACTAACTTTTGCGCAGCCAACTTGAAGAAGCATTCCAGCAATATGAACATATTTTGTCGTCATTAATTTGGGTGACGTGGCTGACGTGGGTGTCGTTACAGCTCTCTTCTCTAATCAGTAGAGAGGCACAACCTGTTAGATCCACGCTGTTGGTGAATTGTGCTCGTCTGACTGCACCCGAGAGGTTTCTGTGCAAGACGTGACGGAGCGTCTAGCAAAAACTTCAAGAGACCACGGCAAGATCCGTGGCATGTCAAAGGGAATGTTCCACAGTTAAAAATATTAAGGCGAGCATCAGACGTTGTTGTTGTTGATTGGATTTTTATGGCGCGTCGACTGCTGTGGTCATTTAGGGCCCATAACAGCAGCAGCTGTGATGAAATAAGCTCATTTATAACGATTGTGGTACTTTTGACATGGAAAAGGCTGCTCCAGAAACCACAGTTTTTCTGTTAAATGAATATGCTTCTCAATGCGCCATTGTTTGATTACGTCATCGTATATCGTACAACATTGAGATCCAATTGGCGGCCACTTTATCTGGAAATCGGGCTTATGAATACCGGATATAAATGACTCGACGATTATATTTGTCTAGCCTTGATCGCCGCATGGCTGATGAAATGGCAGCATTTGAATAGCGTTATCATGGCGTCAGGGATGCCTGGGTGATCTTGAATAGTCTGCCCGAAATAGTCTGCGCAGCTTTGCGGGGCGTATAGCTCAGAAAGTAGAGGGGTTTAGGTCTTAAGACAGAAAGACATTAAGATATAAGGCCAAAAAAGAGTCACAAGGACACTTCGAGGTTACCCTACACATCCCCAATCTATCTTATCGCCTGAGCTGCCTGAATTTAGCTATGAATGTGATCTTCAGACCGATATAACTTGTCCAAACAATTTTTAGATGTTACTAGAGAGGGACTTACTACAACTTCGTTTGCCAGTCCATTTCAGTGATTCGCTACTCTTTGACTAAATGACATCTGCCTGTTCATAGTTCTTCTCATTCTTTTGCTTAATGAAACTGGTTTCCTCTCAGTCCCGGCCCAATTTCCAGTGGCCATTGTAGGTTTACATTTTTTATCCCTTGTATACGCTTGAATGCATCTGTCAGATCCTTCTCGGTCTATTATATTTCGGTGAGTACAAATCCAAGGTCCAAGCTTATCCTTGCATTATAAGTTGCCAATCCCATTTATCATCCTAATTGCTTTCCGCCGTACTCTTCCCAGCCTATCCATATCTTTTTGGAAGCATAGGTACCAAGCCTGAGCACAATACTCAAGTGGTTGTCTGACATAAGCTAAGTGCGCCGTTTGATAACATTCCTACTCTTATACTGGACATTCCTGTTAAAATGAGTCCCAGCATCTCAAGTGCCTTCCCACTAGTAGCCCCACAGTCCTTTTAAGCCTTTAAATCACTTGAATTGCAAGCCTTAAGCCCTTTTCTTTCCCGATTTGGTCCAACCCCGGCCTCCCATTTAATAGCTAATGCCTTCCCTGACAGAACCACATAAATCCATCACCTAACACCTATCATAACTGAATGGCATCTGCCACAGAAAAGCTTAGTTCGCTAATTTCTCTAACTCAAGTTTCACCTGGTTGGCCTTTTTTCGATACCCCTACCAATTTAATACGATCAGCAAACTTAAGCGCCCGGTTTCTAACCCTGTCTCAACGTCATTCCCGAAAGCAATGAAGACCAAAGGGCCCAACACGGACCACCGTGGAATCCCACTCCCCACCAGCTCCCACTGAGATTTCGGCCCATTAGGTACTCCTCTGTTGTTTCCTGTCTAGAATCCGAGCCCTCACCCAGCCAAGAAGTTTTTGCCTCAATGCCGTGCAATTTCAACTGATATAGCAGACAGGGCTGTGAACCGCACCGAACGATCTTCAGGATGGTTATAACAGCTCAAAGACCCATGCAAGTGTGGAACACTCCCTATAATGTCTGCCCGTGGCCATTGTTATTAGCCGTAATTGTTTACCAGCTAGCCATTACGAGAACCCAGTGATATCTTCAAGATAAAGGAACACTGACCTGACGTCTTCGATGATGGATCAGTCAGCTCCGCTGGAAGTATATATTTTGGCACCATTTTCCTTCAGTTGAAGAGAAAGCAGTTCATTTAGTCACCTCTCAGTTCAGTAACATATTCAGTTATTCAGTAACATATTCAGTTATTCAGTAACATATTCAGTTATTCAGTAACATATTCAGCTATTCAGTAACATATTCAGTTATTCAGTAACATATTCAGTTATTCAGTAACATATTCAGTTATTCAGTAACATATTCAGTTATTCAGTAACATATTCAGTTATTCAGTAGTTATGTACATCAGTCAAGCATTTCACTAAGTCTTCACTGGAACCGCGCTGCCACATACCATCACTGATTCAGACTCAGCTAATGCAGCGAGACCCCCTTTGTGGTAAAGCTTTCTGAACCCACTTCTTGAAAGGCGGTAAGGTTTTTGATGAATTGTTGTAGAGCTAATGTAGCGAGACCGCCTCTGTGGTAAAGCTTTCCGAACCCACTTCCTGAAAGGCGGCAAGGTTTTTGATGAATTGTCATAGCTGTTGTGCACCTGGGTGTTCAGTGTCGAAGACTGCTTTTTGGAATTTCAACTAAGCCACATGTATACGGCGGATACAGTAGCATTCGAATTTGGCATGCAGCCGTTACGTTGAGCTTCGTGCCGCGGTCATTGAGATGCGTTGTTGTACATTTGGGTATTAGCGTGCATGCCTCATATCAACGTGTGTGATAAGCATCATTATAGCAGTGTGTGTCTTTCTGGTGTGGTCACTGTGTTGTCAGCGATCAATTGTTATCGTGCATTGTAAGTAACCTGCTATATGTTGTGTGATTATCGTCGTAAACTAAAATGCCTTCGCCGGCTATGCTGCTTTCAAACGATTTGCACTGAATGCAGTGATTTGCGGTCTCAAGCAAGTTGAAAAGTACGGTCGTTAGTTAATACTGCCGAAATGTTGTCTTTTTCGCATTTATGTTTTTTCTTTGGAAGCTATTAATCAGAGCAAAACATTTCACATCGCAGATAAAAATCCGTTAATGACGCCATCCACCCCGCGTTTCCATTCTATTTCCATCAATAATGCATGTCAGAGTCAGCCACTGCGTGCGGAGCCTGCCCTCCTCCGACCTTTTCCGAAGCCGAATGACCTAGCGACGCTGAACTGACCTTGGCACGGGGCGGTCGTCCGCGTTGGGAGTCGGCCGTCCTCGCGCGCCACCCCAGCCAGCTCCCAGTCTAACCGCGTCGGTGGCTCTCGGGCTTCGTCTGCGCGTCCGGCTGTCGTGATGTAGCCACGTGCCACCTTCAGGACCGCTAAACAAGACAGTCTGGTGCCTTCGGGCTAAGCAGGGCTGGTGCCTTGTTGCACCGTGTATATTTTTGTCATTTGCGCTGTTCAGCCTTCACGACGAGAAAAAAACCGCCGATCAGGCACCGTTTTTTTTCTTCTTGAGACATGACCAGACAAATTTGTGGCCCGATGCATCAGTGACGCCAAAAGTACGTCGATATTTGGCATTTGGTAACATTGGGCCTCCCTGTGGTTGCCCACAGTCGTGTGATCTGCTGGAGGGACATGGTGTATGCGTAGAGAATTGCAGTGGGCTTCAGTAAAGAGCTTCAGTAAACCTGCATTTCCCTCCCTGTACCCGTCTTTGCACCTGCACCTGATATCTTGGCATGCAAAACTAAAGGTGCTTGGTACTACTCTTTTACCTCAAATTAGTCGCAAGTTTTCTTTAAGTATTAATCATTTCGTTTAAGTTTCGCACACACGCCTACACGGTGCACCAGACAGGAATAAAGAGAGGTTATGAACCACTTGCATTGCTGTAGCACAATATCGCAAGTCATCATACAGTGCAGGGCCACGATGCCTTGCAATGGTTAAACAGTGCGGTCCAACATAAAGTGTAACGCAATGCTGCAATTGCCTACAGATGCGTTGGGCCTGAGTTAATATTTGTCAGTCCAGTACGAATCTGAGGCACAGGTCAACACTGAGGCACAGGTCAGGCACAGGTCATGGTAATCCGTCGCTGTTATAACCTCAGCCAACGCGGCCTGCATCAGCGCGCTCACAGGCACGTTTCGTGCCCCCAAGATATTTCAACGCACGTTCCGCATCGGTGGACAGCTCACGAGCGGTCGTGGATCGCTGGTAAGACAGTGCGGTTCCATGCGGTGCCTCCATCGGGACTGCTTGTCGAATTCGCCGGACGAGGTGGTCCCGATGCCGTGATGCGTCCCGTGATCGCTCGCTCCTGCGACGCGAACGTGACCCGGTTCGATTGGCCAGCTGGCGCGACTCATGGAGCCTGTTGCGGTCATCAGTAAAGGCATGTCACAGGGTGTTTGGAGGCATCTCGAAACTGACGTGCATGTTCAACCATGGGCGTGGAAAACATGTATTGCTATATCCCTTTCTATGAGATCTGGCGAAGCAACAGCATTCGCAGACCTTTCCCACCTCTGCCTGATTGCTCCCACGTCGATGGGGGTAAATTTAGCTTGTACTGATATCAACCACGTCGATGAATGAAACAGAATCGTGCTTGATTAAGCTGCACATGAATGAGGTGCTAATTTATGCAAACCGGCACGATTCATTCTGACTTTGTATCCATACAAGCTAAGAAGTACCTGGATTATAATTCAAAGCAGCGTGACTCGAACGAAAATGAACGTTTTCAATACAGTAACAAATAAAACACAGTTTTTTCCCCCGAATATTAAAGTCAGGACTAACATCAACAGCGCAAGAATTTCGTGAACTGGTCATATCCATTAGATGGGTGGTGGGAAGATTAGAACATTTGTTCATTGTCCACAGCACGACCCATTTCCGGAAACACCTTAGGGCTTTATAGCTGCGTAAAGTAAATATACATGGTCCCTAAAACGCGACGCTTTCTTAAATTGACAGGACTGATCAACATAGTCCCCGTTTATTTGGGCGCATTTTTTCATGTTCGACTTTGTCACGAGCCATTCAGCATCCACAGCCGTCCACTGGGGGCCGTTAGTCACGACCGGCGTTGCTAGCAGGCACAGAACTGTACACACGCTAGTCACATTCTGCCGTTCCAAAACACTCGCCGAATACCCACGTGTCGCCTTTGGCGGAGCACAGCACGAGCCAGACCGAGACGGTTGGCGAAATGGCCTTGCCGGCACTCGGTTTTCCGCCCCAGACAGCACGGTTAGGGAATAGGGGGCGGGGGGGGGGGATGCGCAGCAGTGTCCCATTGGTGACTAAACGCCCGCCGTGCTGGAGCAAAAATTTCAAGTTTGACCGTGCTTTTTTGAATACGCACGGCTTCTCGTGGGCTTATATGCACTTATATATATATATAATATATATATAATATATATATATATATATATACACACGTATGTATGTATGTATGTATGTGTGTATGTATGTTGTGCGTATATGCGTCCAAGAGTATTCACAGGATAGGTTGACA